>NW_024541327.1:0-210812 GCF_016758755.1 Suillus discolor
CACCCGAATGTCAAATTTTCAGTGCCGAACCCCGAGTGCCGGGTGCCGGGTCCCGAGTCCCGAAACCTGGAACTCAGAATTTGCCATTTGAGACTAACGACATTTTTCAGACATGTTTATATCAACCTACGTATATCTATAAACATTTTACTAACCCCCAAACCCCGACATATATTTTTGTTGTGTCATACTGAGTTCCGAGTTCCGGGACCCCCGAACCCCAAAACCCGGCAGTCCACAATTTCGGGGTTCGGGGGTTGGTAAAATGTGTATGGATAGATGAAAGGTTGATTTAAACATTTTTGAAAAATGTCTCATATCAAATGTCAAGTCCCGAGTTCCGAATTCCGGAATTCGAAACTTGGGACTTGACATTTGATATGACACATTTTTCAAAAATGTCTAAATCAACCTTTCATTTATCCATACACATTTTACCAACCCCCGAACCCCGAAATTGTGGACTGCCGGGTTTCGGGGTTCGGGGGTCCCGGAACTCGGAACTTGGAACTTGGAAAATTTGGGGAGATCAATAAAATTTGATTTACAATCGAGTTGATTGACAAACACATTGACTTACCCATGTTTGAAATATATTTTTGTTGTCTCACATACCGAGTTCCGAGTTCCGGGACCCCCAAACCCCCAAACCCGGCAGTCCACAATTTCGGGGTTTGGGGGTTGGTAGATCTCGGTTTGGGGTTTTGCACTGAAAATTTGACATTTATATTTTTGTGAGTGTTGTGCTTCTGGTGTCCGTGCTTAGAAATAGGATATGTTGCACACCAGGGTTCAGGTGTGGGGTTTTTCCACTTCAGTCCTCGATTATTGGTCAATGCCACACATGGTCAATTCATGTTTTCGTGCTTAGGGGTTTAGATTCGGTGGTCGATGGTAGGTATATGCACTCATAGTGTACATGTATCCTACGTGTTTGATTGCTGGTGGCTACATCAGCTGTATGTCTTGATGAAACGTATCTAGGCTCACCCATATATGTACTCATCTATGTACAATTCCCCCACATCAGCCCACCCATCTATGTATTATCCCCCATGTCGGCCCACCCGTCTATGTAATACATCCTATGTTGGCCCACCCGTCTATATAATACATCCTACGTCAGCCCACCCGTCTATATAATTATACCCCACCTCAGCCCACCTGTCTATGTAATAGATATTTTATCACACCCTCGGCCCACCCGTCTATTTGATATCCCTTTTGTCGGCTTACCCGTATATGTAATACTTTCCACGTCGGCCCACCTGTATATGTAATACACCCCACGTCAGCCCACCCATCTATGTAATATTCCCCTACCTCGGCCCACCCATATATGTAATACACCCCCGTCGGCCCGCCCATCTATATAACAATATTTGCCTTACATCTCTCTTCAGCCCAGCTGTCTATAATATCCTACTCTACATATTACCCAGATGGGCCCACCCATCTCCATGAATGATCATATTCCCCCGGCCCATCCGTCAACATCAAGGATATATATATCATTGGCATACATGGGCCCACCCGTCTCCATCGGAAATAATATGTGTCCCGGCCCATCCATCATCATCAAGAATATACACAACATGGGCCCATAATCCGCTGGCCCGTCTCATACGGGATATTATGTAGGTCGGGTGGCCCGTATAATACGGAATTTGTCACTGAAGGGGCTCAACTTCAATGCCCAACAATGCACCCTTGAGTGCTGCATAGATGCGCTCGCGTAATAGGTCAGTGGTCGGATGCCCCTCTTCACAATGACGATGGAGATACTTGTTCATTGCCTTCTGTAGGCCACGAACAAGTTTTTCTTTCTTCAAAGACAGGTGCCCCACAGCCTGACTGCCGCTGATGTCAACATTGGCCATCGAGATCTGCGCCTGAAATGCCTTGAATACGGTAAGTCTAGGAGCCTGTCAGCGGAACTATGTTGCTAACCTCATCACCTGCTACATCAGGACTTTGGATAGAAATATCTTGTGCACTTCCCAATGTCCCGCCAGGTGATTTGGGTTCGTCAATGGACATGGCGGATCCCATCCACATGAATTGTGTGTCTAGCTGGAAAGGATCAGTTAAGTAGTTGTTACTTCATTACGAACACGCCATCTTCATTTACCATTTCCTGTCCCAGATGAGCATCGCACTCATTGAAATACATGGCAAACCTCCTCATTAGATGTGCTGTGATTGGTTCCAGATTCTCATTGCTGGACGCCTCGACAGGTGGCGAGGGCCGAACATATGGATTGAAGTGTTTGCTACAGACTTCAGTGGGTTTACTGCAAGCTGAAGTTAGTGTAGACGGCATGAGTGAGTTGTGGGATCATAAAATTCATGTAACTCTTAAATCATATGGTTTGCAGGCCATCTAGAAGTTCATCTCATAATTCTACAATTGCATTCCCTTTGGATAAAATGCTTCTGGTTTTTCCCCTCTCTGCAGGTGAGAAACTCTGGCTTATCCCTCTGGTTTTTCCCTCCGTAATTAAGTGATCAATTCTAAAGCCTATGAAATACGTTCAGTTCTGCAAACAATAAGCTTCTGCAGAACAATTACTTCGAGTAACTTAAAGCAAGGTCCTCTTCAATCCTGCTAGTTTATTTTGCAATGGGAAACTTGATAAGCCATATCTCTGGTCAGAAATCTGTTTGTCATGAGGTTTGCTTCGTATTCATTCTGTTTGGTTGTAGCTTACATTTCTTATATACAGTCCCGGGGTACCTTGTCGACAACCACCCCCTCTTGGACGGTGAGGCCTTCATATGCAGATAAGCACCCACTAACTGCTGAGTTGTAGGACATCACTTTAGCAAAAGCACCCCTGAAGCGTAAATTTAATTTTGATGATGACTCGGCATCCCCACGAAAGCGATGCATCCTGGAATCTTATTCCACTGGCGACATAAGCCAGGTTGTCGCTACGGTATATTTCAATTTCTAATATATGCATCAGTGCTTGAGCAAGTTTTAGCCCAAGATAAATCATCGCAACACTGACTTTACAAGCCCCTCGGCCAAGCGCTTGTACAGGGAGGTGGTATGGAAAGACCTCACATATATTTGGCTCCGCTGATCTCGACCCTAGTCCGATACTTTCTTGAAGCGCAAGGCAGATGTTATACTAGATCCCTTTTCAATCAAACACGTCAAACTTTATGAGCCTTGTAGCACCCTGGCATTCATATGGTCTTTACCTGCTGAAATCCTCATTGCTATCGTCGCTCTTCTGGGAATGCAGAATCTACGCTATGTTACTCAAGTTTGTTCTCTGTTCAGAGAAATCGCTGGACCCCTCTTCTTCACCAACCGGAGCTTCCCAACATCACTGCAAGATATGTTTCACATTCGTGTAGACTCCTACAATTTTGACGTTTTGCTTACTTGGATACGTATGGATACCTTTCGTCCTCCGCATATGATGTTATGTTGGTTAGATCCTGAGGTGCGGTCCATGCAGCTCTCTGCATTTTCGCACTTTCTCCAATCTGTCCCCCACAAATCCATACGATATATCACACTTTTCTGGAATTTCAACATTCTTGCTTGCTCAGTTCTCCCTCAAATTGTTACAGTCTTCGAGACCATCCGTGCCTCCGGCTGTGAAGATCTGACGTGTATGGGATTTTACGGCCGCATTGGCTCATTGTCCATCACTGGACTCACCCAAATACAGGGGCATGCGAGCAGGAACCACCTCAAAACCTTTGATGCATCATCACAGGCGTTATTTTCCCCAAAACTCCTCCCTTTCACAATCCAGACAATCCACTGTTCCCGTTTGGAAATGCTCCGACTTAGTTCCATCAAGCTCAGTTCTTCACACTGGGACAAACTGCTGTGGCATTTAGCCATCCCAACGCTCGTCGAACTTCGAGTTGATGCTGATTGCGCCCCATCCACGCTCATTCGCTTTCTGGCCTGTCACCCTGGCGTTAACATACTTAGTGTCATTCCGCGACCCGGCTGTGCCTGGAGGACGCACCGTGTCAATGCTCCTTTGGCATAATTGGTATCCATGCTAGATGGGCCTTTGTCCCATGTCCTTCCAGTCCTTCGGAGTCACCTTAAACCTCCCACCCTCGCCTACCTTGCTCTCTCATTGCAAGCTCATGACGCTTCACCTGACTACCTTACCACCATCTTACAATGTGTCGGCTATTGTAATAGCATTAGATACCTCGATCTTTCCCTGCCTCCGCAGAGTCATTCTCATTCGGCAATGATTTACCCAGGTACCCAGTCAGCAGTTCACATCGAACACCTGGCGATCTCCTCGGACGCTGCAGGCTCATGCTCTGCCTCGGCGGGAGATGAATTGGTACGGTTTTTTCAAAGCACTATTTCAATACTTCAATACTGATGGTGGCTCCAGGTGTTATCTGCTTCGTGGATTGAAGCATTTCCTCTAGTCAAACGTGTCAGTATGCGAGGCTGCTCCAACCGTACTGCTAAGTACCTTGTCCACAGTATGCGCAAAATTGCTGCTGCTGGTGTTGAACTGTCTGTGAAACTGCATCCCAAATATTCCTAGTAATTCACGGTTTGTTACGCGCCCGCCAAACTTGTCCGTCCTGTACGATACTTACAAAAATGTTATGTATCTATGTATCTATGTATTCTATATTCTATCCAAAGGGGCGCACATGGCGTCGACGCAAATTCCATTCGCAGGCGTTTGGCTCCGTCCCTACAATAAAATCTACTTGCAAGTGTCATTTTTCAATTGACCACCGACACACCAGCCAGCAATGCCCGCCAAAAATTCACATTGGGCGCTGGTGCCCAAATTCTGGCGGAGCTTGATTATGTAGTCATTCACTATATCAGGTGTGTTCTTTCATTACTTATTTCTTTCTTTTCCCCATAGCTAATTATGTTGATTCAAAGTTTGTTTAATATAGCAATACTATGTACTTATTTACATTGAGCATTCCAGGAGATTTGGTGCTTGCCAACAAGCCAAACATGATATACGTATTGTACACTCCTTCTTGACGAATGAAATGAAAGTCAGTCCATAATGGTATGCACGAGCAGCAGCTGCATTGCAAATGTCGGATTCGGCCCCCCTGTAAGTGCCCTCCACTGACTTGATGCCAGTGCTAATTTCTTTGCTATTGCCATTCTTATAGGACCAGAATCCTGGCAAAGCCAGTCGTGCATGTTCTGAAGTTTGCTCTATGCCTAGCCGAATATTCCTCTGCAAATGTGCCCAATGCTGCAAGGTTGGAGGTGACAGAGTGCCTGGTAAACCTGGTGGCAAAGAATTGCCCGTCGCGATGAAGCATGTGCATTCGTTGCAAGCTGCCAACATTGCTTCTTCACCCCATGAAGCTTCTCGTTCGTGTCGCATCACGGATCGTCAAGCACCGTCCTTCCAACGTCTGGCTCACCCAACACATTCACCCGCAACATCGACACCGGTAGACAACCTTGCCGCTGAACTATTTGCCATCACCCTAAGCGACAATGAGGCCGATCCAGATAGTCATAGCAAACTCTGGGTTTCCCGATCAGAAGTTCAACAGGATAAAAGCAAAAGCTACTCTCTGGATGCCACGGCTAATCTAGTGTCTGGACTCACTCTGGACGATGCGCAGTAAGCATTATAGCTGACATCACCACACTTCAAGCTCTCTAACTTAGTTGTTTCTTAGACATATCGCTCGTGCTCTCCAGGCTGCTGAAATGCGGCGCGTGTCAAGAGCTCAAGTAACCTTGAACATTGTGGAGTCACAGATAGCTAGAGCTTGCACTTGAATTCTCTCTGCGACTTCTCGTGATGTGCTACATCTGATACGAAATGAGCTGACTCAGGTCACTACAACCCTCAAAAAAGTCAAGTACAAGGTCTCTTCCATCGTTTCTCGCAGAAGTCGGCTAGAAGCTTCTTGCGATGAAATGCATAGATTGCTCATTGACAAAGAAGATGAATTCCTTGTATCCACTCAACCGTACGAGTTTGATTCTTGTGAGTTCCATTTATTTCCTCCCTATGTTTCTCCGACTAATGTCCTATGAAGCACATCATTACGATTTGCCAATCGACTACTGTGACGAGGTCGCACAATTATCCCTCTTTTTAGGGGCAGTCTCTGTTGTCATTTTTGGTATTGGTCGTAGACACGGGGAGTTCCTCATGGGAGTTCTCTCCTTGATTTTGAGTCTCGCGATGGAGGCACAGAATCCTCATTCCGAGTCTTGTCGTCTCAACACCCTTGCTCAGATCCCGCGATCTATGGAATCTGCGCTTTCACACTTCAAGCTCGACGGCCAGACCACCACTTATGCAGTCTGTCCGGTGTGCAATTGTACTTACAAGCCGACAGCAGACCTCAACTCAAGTCACTCACGATACCCTGCAAAGTGTCTCAACAAACCCATACCAGAGGGTGATCCTTGCGACAAACCGTTGCTGCAGTGCTCCACTGACGGCCAATTCAAGCCATTAAAAACATTTCTTTATCACCACTTTCACGACTACCTTGCCAGATTGCTGTGTCGTCCCGACCTGGAGGCCTTGATGGATAAGCCTTGCGATGATTTGCTAGCATCCATCGGCAGTACACCACACATCGTCAACGATGTTTGTGATGCGAATTTCTTTCGTACCTTCAAGGGTCCATCTGGCCAGTCTCTATTTATTGACAGAGGTGATGAAGGCCAATATGCCTTCACGCTCAACATTGATTTTTTCAACGTTGAAGGCAATCATCAGCGAAATGCATCAACATCCACAGGCATTATTTTATGTGCATGTCTGAATCTCCCCCTCGATATCCGGTACAAACACGAGAACATGTACCTAGCTGGCATTATTCCTGGACCTTCGGGAGATGAATTGAATTTTTTCCTCAATCCTGTGGTTGACAATATGGTTGAAAGTTGGGAGCATGGGATACGTTATTGCCGCACAGCTCTTAACGTTCATGGTCGGGTTACACACAGCGCCATAGCATGTTTAGTATGTGACCTCCCGGCGGCGAGAAAGACCGCTCAGCTAGCTGGTCCAACGAGCCATTTTTATTGCAGTGCCTGTCATTGCTGGCACAGGTCAACCTGTGGTCGAACAGATCTTCAGTCTGAAGATTGGAGACTTCGGGACAAGGATGAAGTGCGTCGCTATCCTGAGCTCTGGAAGAATGCCAGAACTTCAGCTGAGTGTAACAAGTTGTTCGTGTCACACGGAGTATGGTGGTCGACACTCTGGAGGTTGTCATATTGGGATCCCTCTTGTCAAATCGTTGTCGATGCCATGCATTGCCTGCTGGAGGGTCTTGCACATGCTCATTTTTGTGAATTTTTAGGCCTCACATCTGACTTCGCACATAGCAAGCCTGACGTTTCCTCTGCTTTTACTTATTCCTTCCTTGACGTCGAGCTCAACAAACCTCAAGACTTCCAAGAAAAAGACATTAGAATTGTCAAATCAATTCAAAGTCTCATTACTGAAGTGGTCCCCAACCTTGAGGGGAACAACTCACAGCTTATCGAAGATCACCTCACACAGTTAGAGAGAAAATTGTTGAACAAGATGGTCACATCCCTTCGGTTCGTGTCGGTAGGGTTGGGCATTGCGCCAGACGTCCCACACCCTGGCAAAAAGGTTTTCAAGCCCCATTGGGTTAGAGCGCTCATCAACTGGGTAGGTGTTTTACTCTATTGATGTTATTGTACCCTCTTAAGCCACCTCTGCGTAGCGTCGGACTCAACCTTTCGCTGCTGAGGGGTCAAAATTGCGGATTGCTACCCCAGAAGTTATGCAACACATTACTGATGTCATTAGGATGACGGACACGCCATCCTCGATAAGATCAGTCCCCCATAACTTCGGCAAAACAAAAGCTGGAACCCTCAAGGCTGATGAATGGCGCACATTAACGACACTATACTTACCCATAGCTCTGGTTAGCTTATGGGGTGAGGGATCCACTCACCGCACCTCAGAAATTGCAGCCAGTTGTCGTGCTATCCTCGATCATATGATGGCCCTCGTGTCTGCTGTCCACATTGCATGTCAACGATCTATGACAACGGCTTGAGCAAACACATACCATGGATACATTGTCGACTGGATGAGGGATTTACAGGTATTACTTCCACATGCATGCCATTGCACGAATGGCCATATGGCATTGCATGTCTGGGACTACCTGCAGCTCTTCGGTCCTGTGAGGTCATGGTGGTGCTTCCCATATGAGCATCTCATCGGGCAGTTGCAGCGGTTGCCCAACAATCACATTTTCGGTACGATTTTAACTTCTATGAACTTGTCTTCTTATGTTGACTCACGCAGGTCAACAAGAATCAACTCTTCTGCACTCATACATCAAGGCTGCCAAGCTCAAATATTGGCTAAACCGACCTTCTTGTCCTCCCGTGTTTAGGGAGGTGAAGTCTCTATTTGACAGATTTGTGTCTCCCTTAGTTGACGCTAATCCTATTTTTGCGCCCAAAGATCACTGTGCACCACAACAAGTTATTCCAGACGACCTTCAGCGACTGACTCAAGTTCGGTGGGCAGTCTTACATGCTCACACACTCCATGAGGGAACCATCTACACCCGTGACTCCACCCATGTGGGCAACAGCCTGATCCTCTATCATCCTGATGGCATCAGGAACATTCAACCAACACCAGGGATCATCAAGTACATTTTTGAGATGGAAAAAGTAGTGGGCTTTGGCGTATGGTGTTACCTCCCTTTATACTCTCACGCCAACCATCTTGAAACTGTCAAGCCCGAGTGGGTAGTATCCCATTTCGCATGTTGGAACTTTTCTCCACAGCACATTGTTGTTGTGTCTTTGTGTCGGGTATGTCCCCTCCCCTTTTTTTCCTGTGTTATGTTTCACAATGTACATAGGACTGAATCAGATATGCTTTCTCGACATGCAGAAAGTGGAATAGTCCCGACTCATGTGGGAAGGTTCTGGATCCGGGAAGATCCGGACTGAGTCTGAGTCATTCACTATAAAAGGCCCCAAATGTAATTTCCGTTTTTTTTCTCTTCTTCCTCCTTCGGAATATATCACCACGGTCCGGTTTTTGCCGTTAGTCATTTGTACATACATACACACCCGCTATACATACCCATTATACCCCAGGCTGTACTACACATTATGAACATTATCCCCAACCTTGCAGTGCCTGCTGAAGGCACCCCTACCGCGGAACCAGTAAGGCATCCTATTGCGGAAGGCTCCTATCTAGCTCCCAATGACATCGTCAATACTCCTATTAAACGGGACAGCTCCAACATGCTGCCCTTTACGACTCTTACATGGTGCCGCATTGAAACTATTAATGCTATGGGTAAAGAGATGAAAGGTTATTTTGTTGGCCCGATGCCAGTTGGGGAGTTTCTCCAGGAATTTCTCCCAACTTCTCAGATTCCTGACTATGATCCCTCGTCCTTCAATTTTGTTGCTGGCACATTCAGCGACATGATTTCCGTTAAAAATGAGGAACACACCTACAAACCCTTCATGAGTACCCCCGCACATACAACAGTGAGGTTATTGACAGCTTAATCTAGATTAACACCATCACACCTTTCGCTCCTCAATTGTCATTTGTTGACACTCACAATCACCCAGACACACAAAACTGCTCGAAAATAGATTCAGCGGTGTTTAATATCAAGCCGGACATCTGCGTGTATCCCGATGGACGTGAACCTTCATTGCGCAACTGCGATGTTTCTGCAACAGAAATAATCGTCGAATTCAAATGGTCATACTCCCACAACGCATTCTGCGACCCTTCTGGAGTTGATAGTGTTATATCCCGCATGGAGAAGGGTATGGACATGCTGGGCCAAATAATGAGCTATACTGCAGCTCAGCTCAGCACCCAGTTCCATACCCATGCATTCTCTCTCCTGATCGTGCGTGATCGCGCTTGCATCATCAGATGGGATAGGGAGGGGGCTATCGTCACTAGCGCCATCGACTACAACAATGAGCCACACTTGGCTGATTTCTTTCATCATTACGCACAAGTGTCACCTGAAATGCGTGGTGTCGATACTTCCGTAACGCTTGCCAGCAACGAGGAGGCTTCCATCGCAAGGTCATCGCTAAATATTCCCAATACTACTCGTATGCTCAAAGTCGATGTCCCTAATGCCAAGGGCTCTGGCTCGCTCACATTGATCTTTCCCCAACCTGCTATGAAATCTCATTCTCCTGTTGGCCGCTGGACACGCGCATGTCCTGCATTTGACCTTGTCAACAAGAAGGTCGTAATGTTCAAAGATTCCTGGCAGGTATCATTACCCAATGTCTTACTGGAAGGTGAGACTTACAAATTGTTGAAGTTGCACAAGGTTTCCCATATCGCAAACTGCATCGCATATCATGATGTACCCCCCTCTATCCCTCAGCAATCTACGCAGACTGCTAAGTTCGGATGCGCTCAATGGGCAAGTCCCCACTTACCTCTCACCCCGCACACTCTACACCGTCTGGTCCTCGATATTGTGGGCACCAAATTGACTGACTTCGAGAGTTCTTGTCAACTTGTTATGTCTGTGCGTGATGCACTGATTGGTGCATATTTATTTTAACTTCATGTTGTTACAGTCATCCGTAACACCTACAGAAGCCCCCGCTCTGCTAGACTCCCGATGCGGCGGCACGCCGCCAGCACTTAGAAAGACAGCGGTCTGGACCGCTGTGACACCGCCCCTGGCCTAGATGGCCTTGTACCTGATCCATGGAGGCTGTACGCCTCATGGACACCCTAGATCAGCACATGCATACCACATGCCGCTTCATGAAGATCCGGAGTGCCCCCAGGTGCCTCATGTAGATGTGCAGTCACACTTGGCGCTGCATGCTTGATCAGAGGTTAAGCCTCATGTATCTTATCTGTACTCATGACCATCCTCATGTACTCTTATCAGAGATCCCAGATATACTATAGATACAGACTGAGCTTGAACACTTACATGTAGCACATATAAGTAGACAGATTATTGTACTGAGATCTTTACTTTAATCTACTTGGTCCTACCTAGAGATAGCCTTGTTTAATCCACTTGGTTCCATCTTGAACACCTTGTTCAGTTAAGCCTTCCAGCTTAGCTGTCTAGACCGCACTTCTAAGTCGCTCCCCGCGCCTTAGCCATATCCACTAGCCCTGTATCTCGACGAGCGCCATCTGACCGAGATAACTGGAGGAACCCTTGACGTTCCGTCAAGTCGCCGAACACCCTCAACTTCGGTGGGCTCACTCGAGCCGTCGTTGAGAAGACCTATCCAAGTTCGCATATGCCGACCGACGGTCAGCGTAACACACGTTATCTTATTCATGATCTATCAATGCAGCTCATAAGGACGCATTTGAACTTGCAAAGGTATTACATCGGGACCTTAGTGTTGGAAATGTCGTCATCTACAAAGGGAAGGGCTACCTAATTAATTGGGACCTATCAAAGTTAGTTAACATTCAGGGTCCCCGACAAACAACATGCACGGTGTGTTTATTCCTAAGGGAACCTGGCAATTCATGTCTGTGTACCTCATTGAGCATAAATATGCCATACATACGGTCAAGGATGATCTCGAGTCCAGCTTTTACGTTGTTCTGTGGACGGCTCTTATGTACAAGGATACTTGCATGGACGTCTTTCGCAGGACATCACTCATCACACAGCTCTTCGAAGCCTCACCCAGGTCAGCCTCAAAAACAGATTGGCTCATCGGGAGAAGTACCCTTCCCAATGTTATGTATATCGACTGCACACCGCTCGACAGTCTCATCCATGATCTTGCCAAATTCTTCTTGCATCGGTACACGCGGATCACTGAGCATCAGCAAATGGTATTTGACAAATTCCAGCTCGTGTATGAGAAAGCGGTGCAAGAAATCCCTGTCGTACCAGAGTTTTTGGTAGCTTCACATGAGATGATGATGGACTCCCCTGTTTACAAGAAGAACATGGGTATGAAGGTCCTGGACTCACATGACGCTGTGGTAGGCATTTTCAACAAGTACCTCGATTTATCCAGTTGGCCTGCCAAAGATAGTGCCGTGCTGCAAAAACTTCAACAGGAGGAGAAGTACGAGCCAGTCTTGGTCACGAAGTCTCAGTCGTTATTCGCCTCGGGGGTAGAAGTCACTCTGTCTGGCAAGAGGCATAGACTAGATAATGCAGATGCTGACGATGGTGATGACCTCAGCTTGATGACAAGCCTGGATGCACTTACATCCATTAATCAATCTCACCTCTAGTGTTAAGTATGTATGTCGTGTAACTTGCCTGCCACCGTATTCCAGTTGTTCACGAATCTGCATTTCTACGAGTACCCAATGTGAATACCAATGATTGCCCCGATTGCCCGATGAACGCCCAACGAGTGCCCTATGAGTGCCCAACGAGTGCCCACGTCATTTTTCCTGTGCTAAAAGTTCACATTTTACCTATTCATTTTATCTTGCGAAAAATTTCATTGTGCCCGCAATTGGAAAATGTTCATCGTTACTTGATATTTTGAGGCACATTTTCCCATGTTCAAAACTTTATAATTTACATCGCTCAAAATGGTGTGCAAAATGTAGAATTTTTCCCAGGATTTTGGCACTCATTGGGATTTAAAAATTTTCCTGTGTCAAAATGTATAGTAAAAATGCCAACTTTATCACTAACATTTTGAAACAAATCTTGCATGGTGAAAAACTCCCAAACCGCCGGTGTGTAAGGAACTTTATTTTTTTAAGTTTGCAGCACAAATAGTACATGTACAGCACCCACATAGTACAGTAACTTATACCCGTATTAGACGGACAGCTGAGGGTGACAATGTAGCAATAGAGGTGGGCCAGCCCATGTGGGCTCATGGCAACAATTGTACCATGGTAGATGAGTGGGCTGCAAGGTGGTGTGTACCTAGTGATGTCATGACTCGGCTTTGGCCAGCCCAAGCTCGGCTCTTACCAATTTCCCAGCGGTTCGGCGATCCCCATGAACCAAGTCAGTCATGTGCGACTTGGTTCAGTCTGTAAGCTGTCTAAATCAGTACAGACCAGCACAAGCCAAGAATGTGGGAACAACGGTTTGAGCTGGCCTCAAGCTGTCTCAAGCTAGCTGGTGGGGGTTGTGTGGCAGTACTTATTTTCAGTTCCAACTTCCCTCCATTTCAGGCTCCCACTATCCAGTTGGATCTGCTGTTTACTTATCAAGTCGATTACCATGAACAAGGTCCTGGTTTGAGTGGATGGTAGATTTAGGCTGGGAGATGTTTTAGGATCTGGCTCATATGGTATGTAGTAATTGATTCAAATTTGTTGTTCACATGCTGATTCAGATCTACTTATAATATGCCACTTAGCTGTCGTATATTCTGCACGGAACATCATCAATGATGATCATGTTGCTCTCAAACTTGAAACTATTGTCGACCACTCATCTTCTGTAGAGCATGAATACCACATTTTGAAACAACTTGAAGGCAGAGTTGGCATCCCCCGCACCCTCTGGTTCGGTAGAGAGTCAGCATATCATGTTCTGGTTCTTGAACTTCTTGGGCCATCACTCCACCAGCTTTTCCTCGCAAACAATCGAAGATTCAGCCTTCTCAATGTCGTGAATCTAGGAGACCAGTTGGTCAGTCGTTTGGTCCGAGGTTTTTGCAGATAGGTTGACTTACTTTCCTAGCTCTCATGTCTCGAGTACATCCATTCACACAATTATATTCACGGTGACATCAAACCGCAGAACGTCTTGGTGGGTCTTGGAAGTTTGAGGCACACCACCTTTATCATTGATTTTGGTATCACGAAGACATACTGGAACACTACAATGAGTGACCATATACCATTTCGCCATGGTCAAAGTCTCTCTGGCACTCCTGGATTCGCCTCAATCAACAATCACTTAGGAGTTGAACCAGGTCGTCGTGATGATCTTGAGTCACTTACCTATATGTTAATATATTTCTTACGCGGTTCCCTTCCATGGTTAACCAGTGACGATGAGAAGTTGTCCAGCTCTACGATACTCGAACGCAAAGCATGTGCTACCATTGCAGATATATGTCTTGACATCCCCATTGAGTTCACGACCATTCGTATTTACACACGCTCTCTCGCATTCGCAGAAGATCCTGACTATGATCACCTTTGTTCATTACTTCACGGTCTTCGTGTCACATTGCCTGCACCAGCTATGTGCAAGATGGATTTTAGCCTGCCTGATGATCCTGCTATACACCCCCCTCCATTATCTGACCAGTGTTGTGTGGCCAAAGCAATGTCGACATGTCCTCCAAAGGCAATGGACAGATCGACTCGTGTGTGAGTACTCTATTTGTTTCATCCTTGAACTGAAGCTCAACATATTTCCAAGGCTACGCCCACGTAATGGCACCCCATGGCATGCTGCGTCAACTCCACAGCGGAAACAGTAACTAGTTGCTGTTGAATAGACTATAGGTACATATTGCATATCAGCCCATTATGACCTGTGAGTAGCCTTCATGTTGATAATGATAGTGATTTTCTGTAGATCTCTCGCAACGCTGGGATATTCATTCCAGAAGCATAGATTCACAGACATCGGTCTGTTTCGGAGTGTCCTGGGACCTGGATCACTCTCCGCAAATGTGACGCTAAGCTGCAGGTCCTCATTAAAGTCGAGACTTGAGAGTGAGGGATATTTAATAGACACTGGATCGTATCTTGCCTTGTGCATGCTGTAACTGTGTAGCTCAATGTTTGCCAAATGCATCACATGTAATTATGCACCGCTTTTAGCATGATTAGTAATAAGTCTAGGCATTTTTTCCCTTGATTTTCCCTCCAACGTGCTGTCGTGCTGTGCAGTGTGCAGCATCTTTGCGCCATACGTCTCATACCACCATTACTTAATTGTGCCAGTGCATTTGCAATTTGCCAGTGCTGATCGACATGATCGCCGAGGTGAGGGTCTTGTTCTCACTTATGATTATTCACCACTGAAGTTTCGAATCACGATATCAACCAGGCCGCCACCACATCAGGCGACAGAGTCCAGCAATTTTTCTTGTGCAAAGGAATAGATCATTGCATTATGCATATACCCCAAACTGCAGCATTCTGCATAGGGGACTTTTGGCCAGTGCTCTGCTGAGTCTTCTTCCCTTTTGCTGGATGGCGGCTTTGTTGGGTTGTGATCTAGATATTAGTTGGTCAAGGAAGAAAGTATGTATAGTCTACTTGATTGATCTAGCCAATTCTGATTAATAGATTAGTTCATTGATCGTAAAACTGTATTGCGCGGTGATTAAAGTGGTAGTCATCCACACACACCTTGTAGACATGCAAGGCTATGGCATGCCACATGACCTATTGCTAATGTATCGCTTACCTTTGGATGGCTTCACTGCCTTGTGATCTGGCTTTGGAATTAAAACTAAGTGACTTTGAGGATGAAGGTAAGCCGTACTTTTCTCAATCTATCTATCTGATCACGATCTAGAAAGCTACATGCCATGAGCCAATTCACTTCAGGTATGTCCTTCAAGATCAAGCGCCCCTCCCCCTCACCTCCATCCAATTATAGCGATTTCCAAGCATTCGTTGACAGAAAACAGACGAAGAAGACTAATTACGCCCCAGTCATACAACAGGTGCCCAACTTGCGTGTCGCACTTTTACTAGTATTAGGTAGGAACAATCACATCTCCTATATCATATGATTCATATCGCTACCCTACAGGGTATGACATACTACATGGGCGACCTTTCATCAATGCCCCGCTCCATTTTCCACCCTGCAATATCTCAATTTGCACATTGCCTTTGGGCCTTATGCTTGACGCATGCATTGGAATTTCTGGGGTTTCCCAGAAAGAACATTTATATAAACAGATTATTCTGTTGTTGGACTGTCACCACTACCACCACTACTACCACAAATGCGAGGTCGTCGATGTGGGCAGAACAGAGCCCAGGCAGCTGCCATCCCCACTGTTGCTCCTATCACTGTAGCTGCTGCAGCAAACGCTACAACTCTTCAAAACCCCCATTGGCAACAGCTTCCTCTTAGATACAGAACCAGTGATGCAGCTCATGCTGGTCCAGATGAGGGCGAAATCTTCGACCTCGAGAATATCTCAGGGGACAAAGAGGAACCAGGCAATTTTCCTGTGCCCACCGCTATGGTGCCTGCAGGCTCTAATCCAAGCCCACTCCAGGCTGTCACCAGCACTGTTCGGACTGACCCTTTCGCCACTGGCAACCTCAAGCAGACTAAAGGGCCGACTGATATGACTCACTTCTACCGGATCGATACCGATACTAAGGGCAAAACTTGCATCCCTTGCTAGTAAGCATCACATCTGCAATCTTTTGTTGTTTCTTACATCCTTTGCCAGAGCACTACATGAGGTCAACAACACATACAAGGTCATGGTATACACAGGCTCAATGTCCAGTTCAGCTCCCCATACACATGCTTTCACCCATCACACCGAACTTTATCTGGAAGCAGCAGAGTGTTTTGGCTGGCGCATACTGATAAAGGATCTAAATGAACGCCTTGCTGAAGGGTAGACACTCACCATGATTCGCGAACGGCTTAGGAAATTACCATGCACAATGCAGTCACTTGGTCCTCCCCCTACTCGTGGATCTGATGCCTTGCTGGTGGGAACCTGCTCTCCAGAAGATGAAATTCCAGACTTCATGCTTGATGAAATGCATCGTCAAATTGTGAAGTTTATTGTTGCCGATGATCAAGTGAGTCGCAGTTCACCCTTAAAGCCACCATTAATGATCACCCCCAGGCAATAAACATAATCGAGTATCCCAAATTTAGATGCCTCATCCGTCTCCTGCGCCCAGAAATTGGCGAGACTGGCCTATTTCACTGCACGAAGGCTCGTGAAATGGTCATTGAGCAATGGCAGGAATACTTCCTGGCCTTGAAGAAAGACCTTGCTGTAAGTGCATAGTTGCCGAGAGTCCTACGAAGTATCTTATTCCTTTTAGAACGCACAGGGCAAAGTCTGCTTCACATCTGACCTGTGGTCAGATTATAAGCTGCGGCTGTTTATGGCCATTACGGCTCATTGGATTGCCAAGGCCGATAAAGGTTCAATGCTCGTGTTAAGGGCAGCCCTCATTACTTTCCATCACGTTCCTGGCAGTCACGATGGACAATCTCTGGGTTCTGTGATATTATATCTCCTTGATCGTGCAGACACTGCAAACAAGGTCAGTACTTATTTGCATCGTGTTGCATGCTCTGATGTTGTTTGAACTGGGCATTTTACTCTCAACAACATGGCCAACAATCATACCACAATGCAGGAGCTTTCGGCTCTACTTGGGCAGCGTGGGATTGATTTTGATCCTATCGAACACAGGATACCATGTTTCCTGCACGTGATAAACATATGCATGAAGCATATCATTGACAAATACACTGCTGCTGACTTCTCCACCATGGATGATACATGGACAGTCAAAGATCAAATCATCAAAAAAGTAGATTATGTCCAGGCTGTACAAGCTAAGCCTCTCGAGCGAGCCAGAAATATCGTGCAATTGATCCGTGCATCAAACCAGCTGTGCGACAGGTTTCGTGACAGCATCCTTAGGGGTAATGAGGAGGGGTGGTTTCGAGATGACAAGGGCGAGCTTACACAGCTCCCGGTCATAGAACTTCTCCTCAATGAGCCTACTAGATGGGATTCGGTATATGTTATGATAAACTGTTTGCGGACACTCCGCCAGGTAAGACATCACACCATTAAACATATCTCATATAACTAATACTGGTTCAGGCGATAACCACCTTTTTTGATGGTTGGACTCAATGCAATATATCCAAGAAAAGATTGAGTGAGATGGATTGGCAGTTCCTCCAGGACCTGGAAGTGATCTTGGAAGTAAGTACTAATATATTTGAAACCCATGATCCATTTTACCATTTCATACCAGGCACCCCATGCCGCCCAGCAAAAACTCTCCAGTGAAAGCACTCCCTTGCTGAGCCATGCCGTTCCAGCTTTTGAAGAGTTGATTGAGGGCTGGGAGTCTATTGGCCTGCACGCACCACACTGTAAGCCTGTTGTTGACGTAGGCCTAACCTGGGCGAGCAAATACACTGACCGGATGAACACGACACATGCTTATGCTGTCGCTATGTGTCAGTCCTATGTTTTCTTCTAGTAAATGTTGATCTCACAATTACCTATGTAGTCATTGACCCTGTGACACAGATGTCATGGATGAACAATCGATGGGAGGGGGAGTGCATTAATGATGCCAAGGAGTTTATTATGAAGCTGGTATGTCTGTTTAGTAAATAAAGGTGAAACTTTGAACTGATTTGTTCTGCAGATGCATAGCAAGAGAGAAGAAAACTCTAATGCTACACATTCTCAACCTGTAGTAGTTCCACGACCGCTGCCACGCACACTAGGTTCACGTCGCTATGGACTTCCCGAGGTGCATGCACATGTGCCGCATCACCATGATGGTCACATAGTAGATCAGGAGTTCACAGCATACGCCATGGCTACTCTTAGTCCTGAGGGAACAGATATACTCACATTTTGGAATGTGAGTCCGTTGCCTCTTCAAGTCACCCTTTGTCATTAACATAAGTTGTTGACCAGGCTTCGCAGTTCATTTTCCCAACTATATACTCAATTGCCATGGACTACGCCCCAATACAAGCCTCTGCTGTGCCGTGCGAGCGGTCATTTTTGTCGAGTAGTGAAACCCATACGAAAAAAGGAATCGCCTCAGCCCCGTTTTGATGGAAGCCTTACAGATGGTCAAGTTTTTCCTGAAGAAAGAACAACTTGACTTTACCAGGGGTTGGGCAGCCTCTCAATGGGACATGGAACAGGAGATGGTATACACCAGAGGCTCTAATGAGCATTTGACACCTGCCGCCAGCACAAATGATGCTCTTCTCAGAGCCATTTCAGAGGAGGAGTGTGACAACATCGAGGACACTGCTACCATCTATGACAAGTGACACTTACTTCCTACTTTCTTGTCCGACTTTTGTTTCTTGTTTCCTGCCTGCCATTTGCCTCTCGCCTCTTGTTTACACTATCTTTGCTCATCATTATGCTGATTTCAATGCTTAAATTGTTTCTCACCAGCTGCACAGTGAACAACTAATGATCTGCGCTTCACCCGACCCAGCCCCAATCTTCTCTGATATCAACGCTTTACGATTGCCAGCAAGGAGCTTGAGGGCGGGCTCTTGAGACTACAGGCAGTGTTTTCACCAAGCTCATTCCGCACAACACTGTCATTCTCATTCATAAGTAAGTTCCTCAGGCACCAGACTCCCAGCATCCATACAACTATGGCTCAATCATCGTCACACCCCTCATCAAACTCTTTGAAAGCACTGACCATTACACGCATCGTACTCCTCTGCAATCTCCCCAACTTCGACTCAAAGGTGAACAATTTCTGTGTATTAATGCACAGGAAGCTCATCAAAATCAAAGAGACACCTCGATTGGTTTCATCATGAACCTTGTTGGTAAGTTCTAGATACCTGTTGTGCCGATGAGTGACACTTTAATTATTATGAAGCATATAGCCTGCCTTCTTGGTCGTTCATAGTTAGTATACTTTCTGTTTTTTTTTATGAAGATAACCTAACAAGCAATGCAGAAGTAAGACATCCAATTCTCAACTTCAGTGTTGTGACAGGTGCATAGATGTGAGCATTTCGTTCGGTACAAGGGGGCCATGACTGCAGTTGGGATTCAAGTTGTGGGTCATGCTGACCCAAGTCGTTGCCCACCGTTCCTAGGAAGTGAGTCTGTCGACCCTCATTGATTCTTGGGCCATGCTGACCCAAGTCGTTGCCCACTGTTCCTAGAAGTGAGTCCATCGACCCTCGTTGATTCTTGGGCCATGCTGACCCAAGTCATTGCCCACCATTCCTAGGAAGTGAGTCCGTCGACCCTCATTCATTATTGGGTCATGCTGACCCAAGTCGTTGCCCACCGTTTCTAGAAGTGAGTCTGTTGACCCTCGTTTATTCTTGGGTCATGCTGACCCAAGTCATTGCCCACCGTTCCTAGAAGTGAGTCCCTCGAACATAATGTACCCTTGCTTTGGGAGAGACCAGATCACTAGTCCAGGTGTATGTGCTTCAAATTCTCTCGTACACGCCACATCAACTCCTACATGACTCATCTATGAAACCAACAATGTCACTCCAAGCAACATTGAAGACCGTGCACGAGTCAAGTGGGTACCTTAACGGTTCTCTGGAAATATCTACTGACACTCTCATACAGTCGACAAAAAATGTTCTGCCAAATCATTGCCTCCCCTTTGTACATTCGTCATCAATGTTATTTCTTCAGAAAGCGAAAAGCTGGACCATGAGGACATGGAGATGTTGAAGCAGACAAAGTTGAGCAGTACATCAATGGCCTGCGGAGTGGTTGATCGGGCTATGCAAGCATATGGTGCCGAGGGTTTGAGCCAGGACCAAGAACTCACGAGCATGTTATGCTGACCCAAGTCGTTGCCCACCATGAGTCTGTCGATCCTCTGTGTGCATAGGTTTTGATATTTGGTAACAGGAACTTCCAGTTCATATTTCTATCAAGGTACAAACATCTACTGTATTCCCTCCCAACCCGAACCTGCAGCTTCTTCGACCTCGACACAACAAGACAACTGCTAATTCCTGCCACCGCGACCCATCAATCTCCACAAGTAACGTCCCCAGTTGGACCTCCAAGTCGTAATGCTCCCTTCCTCTCCTCTCCGGATTTCACCATCTCTCAAAACTCCCTGCTGTGGTCTTTCGGTGTGTTGCGCTGATGTGCGCTGCTCTCGCAATCTGCATGCGCAAGCAGGACTACTGTATAACTAGATAGTAGATATCTATGTTAGTTTTTGATCCAACGTTATCGTAATCACTTACTTTGTCCTGTGGCCCCATTAATATTAGTAATGTGATTGTAAATGTAGAGTGTGTGTTGTGAATTGGTGTGATCGTCAATCGGCGTCTCCAAGTTCTCCTTGCAGTTCTCGAGACTGGAGTTCTAAATTGTAAATTCATTTTTGGCTTATAATTTAAAAATATATTTGAGTTGGTTTAAGCCCTTAAATTGACTTAGCTATAACTACTCGAGCCGAGCCGAACCATAATTACACAAGCTGTAACCACTTGTTGGCACAGCTATTTATAGCTCAGGCCGCGGCTGGAACCGGCAACAAGCCGAACCTGCGGCAACACTATGTGTACCTGTTGTAAACGGATGGGCTGGTGGTATATAGTGTAGATGGTAGTATAGGAATGTACTATATAGGATATCTATGTGAGTAGCAGTGAATGCAATGTGTGATGGAGACGAGTGGGCTGGCCGAATGGTGTGCAATGTAAATGAGTGGGCCAGGGAGATGGGTATGATGGGGACGAGTGGGCCAGGGGTAGGGGTGCAATGGAGACGAGTGGGCCAAGGGTAGGGATGCAATGGAGATGAGTGGGCCGGAGGTATGGGGTGCAATGGAGACGAGTGGGCTGGTATGTGAAGCACAATGGAAGACGAGTGGGCCGGGGGTATGGGGTGCAATGGAGACAAGTGGGCCGGTATGCGAAGTACAATGGAAGACAAGTGGGCCAGGGGTACTGGGTGCAATGGAGACGGGTGGGCCTCATGATATTCCATCCGGTGGACAATGGAAATATTTGCCGGTATGGATGATTGTTACGACAAACGGTCGTGTGCGACTAGGATGATCTAAACAGCGACAACCACGACAGTGGTACCGAGTGCTGAGAGTCGTCGGCCTTTACAGACAAGCAAAGGTTGCGTACTCGAACGTAGCTCGTGGTGGTTAACGAGGGGTTACGCTGAGATGATAGCAGGGTTTACAGACAGTGAGAGGCGTCACTGAAGGTATGAGTCGATGTCGAGCAGGTAGCTTTAGCGGGACAAGGAGTTCAAGGGTAAACCTAGTAAGATTAAAGTAAGGAACGTCTAGTTTAATCTTCGACCTTATATAAGGCTACTCTTCGTATCTAAGCTCAGCCTAAAGCTGGGTTCTAATCTGCTTATCTACATGAGTCAGAGATAGCGTCCATGAGGCGGGCTTCTATCGTAGATAGGGTCCATGCGGTACCCTTCTATCAGTACATGAGGCAACACGAGGCTTGCCTTCTATCTTGATAACATAAATAGGTCTTCTAGACCTATGTCATCATGTCATGTCATGTGCGGTCCAGACCGCTTATCGTCTATCGTCATCTATCGTCATAGAGCTGGTGAGACTCCAGTATCGTCTATAGCCGTGCGGTGGCAGAGGGCTGTTCTGCTGGCGGGGGACTCGTGCCATGTTACTGTAACAATGATACAGATGAGCCGGAAGTCCGCTGTGTGATAGAGGTGAAGGTGAAATGGATGATACAGATGAGCCGGAAGAGCATTGTGATATAGGATGATGGAAATACCATCCGGTACAGCAACATTAAAAACATGAAGGTGAAATATATGAGGTGGGTAAGGGTATCTGGTGCATACAGAGTATACTAACCGGAGACGAGTGGGCTGAGGGATAGGGTGAAATATATGATGTGGGTGGCATGATACCCTATCCGGTGCATACAGAGTATATTAACCGGGAATAAACATCCGGTCCATCTGATATATACATCCAGGTCTATACCCATACAGTACGTCTATATCAAACAAGATTTACAGGCAATATATGTGACTCAATACATGGAGTTGCTAAATATTTACACGGTCATATTTTGCATACTCCGTGCTTGGAGTCCCAACAAAATTGTGGATGCTGTCTTGCATGTACCACGCAGTGACAATCCTGTTACCCTCTTCCACATTCATGTAATGTCTCACCAGTCGACATGATGAAGCCAATATCGAGCCAGAATCGTATAGAAACTTGATTCCAAGGTTCATGAAATCCATGACGACCAGGCGATAAACACCAGGAGTCATCATTATATCAAATGCTGCTGGTTGACATTTAGGATCTCTATGAGGGGGTGTCCGGCAATTGCATATGATTGATACCACATTAAAAACAGATGTCCAGCGTTGAAGATGATGGTGCATCTCGTCCAATTCATATCTTGCAGCCCATTTACCAAGCCTGACTTGAGTTTCCATTCCCGCCCAATAAAGATCAGGGTGCATGACTTGAAGTGCAGCAGAGACAATGATACCAGACCTTTGAAGGGATGCTGTAATGTTGTGACCAGCAGCACCTTTCAGTGCCGCTGATACCTCTGGCAAGAAGCCATCTTCCGGGTCAAGATTCAGGAAGCCGTGTTTCTACAATAATTACAACCAGAGATTTCAATGCATGTGGACCAGACGCACCTCTCTTCCTTGCTAAAACCATGCAGGGGATATATTGATGCAACCGGGGGTGATCATCCCATCTGGACTCATATAGACGTTGGACCAGTGGGTCCTCCATTGAGCAATCTTGCTTGTTGTGATTCTATGCTTCAACAAACCACTCATGGAATGTGTAGCACCATGAATATCTTTCTAAGTAATACATCCGGGTAAGATAAAAGGACAAATGGAAATGGATAAAGGATAAAGGACCAACCATCATCATAGCGGTCAGTGCTCCAGGCAAATACCAGACAATGATTCTACCGCCGGAATCAATGATAACAGATGGTGTTGTCAAGAAATGCTCCTCTTCAGGGGGGAATTTGTTGAAAAGAACCTCTTCTCGTTTCTCACTTCGACCGGATTCATCTTTGTCCAGGGTGTCATTGTATCTAACCATGTCTATTTTAAGATGAACTTTCTGCAGGTTAGTTGACCAGAACAGACAAATGTGCCAGAAGACCTACCGGCGTTAGAGTAAGCAGTGGCCATCACATTGGCTAGCTGCTCCAAAGCAATACAAGTGTCGATATCCAAGAGTCCAAGGTCCATATCCTTTACTGGTCGGTGAAGAATTTTAGAGGTGAAAATCTAATGCACCAATTCACTGGCAAGGTAGGTCTGGTACAAGGCCCAGTCAAGTGGAATTGTAACCATGGCTTGCCAAAACAATCAAGTGACAGGAAAGCACCACTGTTATATCCATTGGAGAAAATAGCTCCACATTCACATGACCTGATTGCATAGACGGACTTCATTTCCATTCAGGTAAATATGACATGATGGTATAATAGATTGGCCGGATACCGGCGGACATTGGGTTGTACTTTACTGTGAAGTGGATGCACTGTCATCTATGTGTAACTGGTCAATGAGTGCCTGTGAGAATGACACAGCCCGTGTGATTTCATCAATAGGCCCAACCAATCCGGTCAACCTATCACTTGATCGCCTAAGATTCATCATCCTTATCTGCAACATATCCAGCAACTCTCTCCTGATTGTTGTCCAGTGGCACTGCACATGAGATCTTGAACCAGTTATATCCGGCACATTATCCGGACCCTGCACAATATATGGGAGAAGACCGGTTTTCACATGATCAGGCTGTCATAGATGGTGTGAGTATCTGGTGCATCCAGTGATAACAAGATCTTATGGACTGACAAGGTGTGAAAAGTGCCATTCAACCAAATCCATAACATCTTGGACGGATGACTTGGGCAACATATCTGAAACCCTGCAACAACCAAGTGATTCCTTCCACCAGTCATTGAAGTAGTCCAGCATATGAGCAATGTCATAGTCATCGGATTTGTTTGAATCCGCAGAAAGGCGCAATGCCCAGATATCCTGCAAAATGGCATTGACATCCGGTCGCCGGTCAACCAATGTGTGTGCAGTCATGGTTGAGAGCACATCCTTGAGAAGTTGAGGAATAGTAGCGGACAACTGGGTGATAAAACATATATTGATGAAAGGTGTTGCAAAGGTCTATATGTCAGAGAAAAAGATGAGGGCATGGGAGTATCGGCATGGCTGGCTCCCTACCTCCATCTTCCATTTCATCAGGGTGTAGAACATCTCTGCATAACCAGGTATGGCAGTGGCAAAACTCTTGTCAACATACAGGCACATGGCCAGCATCCGGGAATTGGCATAGAATAAGGCACAAGAGATATCTGCAGCTGTGATGTGATTGCCCTTAGCGGCAATGATGACTTGGCTGGAGGGGATGAGAGTTACAGTATTGTCCATGGAGAGGAATGTGAGGCTATAGTGTGACCGACACACTAGGATTATTTACATGCCAAACACAAGCATATATTACCTAACAGGTATTATCAACTGGTAACCACAATTATGTAACTAACCTGGCACCGGTACTTCTAGCTGAACGATCATTTTCCGAAAAGAATCCTCTGCATGTGCTGCTAGTTGGTCATATATGTGAGATTGTCTGGCAGCATAACATGTATGTCCGGTGAGCCCTGCAGAAGTAGTGTTGTGCATGTGACAGAGCCATTGCTTGGCTCTGTGGCTGAAGAAATTAATTGACCACTGCATTTCATGTTTGACAAGAATAACCTCCTCATTCCAGCGATCGCGCAGTGCTTTCCTCCGGAGCCAATTAACCCAGTAAACTATTATTAGAACATGTGAGACCGGATGACCGGATATATCCAGATGCACCAGACACTCACATTCAGTCATCCAGTCATTTTCTGATGTGTCTCCCTGAACATCTAAGGACCAGAACCATGAAAGAGTGGTATCCCTCTGACCACGTGCATTTGGATCGGCCACTGCAGAGCTGGCTTTCAGGTCTTCTTTCTTTAAAGGAAGGTATTTCTTCAAGAGGTCGTGGTCAGGGAGTTTGGCCAGTTACGACCAGCATTTCGAATATATACTAGCATTGAGATTGACTGCTGTTTCCACTGAGCGAACTCGAGTCCATGCCCTAGTAGATGAAGCCTGTGACTTGGCTGACCGGACAGTATTGCAGAATAAAACAGCTTTATCTTCTAAATGAACTCTAATGGCATGGAGTGCGTCATTGGCCTGGCCTTCTCGCAGGGCAATTTCTTCTTTCATGAGATTGGTGAGACCTAACTCCCTGCACCTCACTGCACCAATGTTGGATGGCAGAGGTATGACAGTGAGCTCCAGTTGAAATATGGAAGTATTGTGTATGTCCAGATCAGGATTTTGATCTTCGTTAAGATCGGAGTAATCTTCACAATCATTGAGTGGATTACGAACAATAACCGGAAAATCCGGGTCATTGACATTGACTCCGACTCCAAGATACGTAGGTGCCATCTTGAGAAAGCTCATGATCTGAGTGTGAAGCTTATCCCGGCAATGCACCACTCTCAACAATTGCAGGAGTTCCCATGCCCCTGGCCGATGGAGATATTATATTCAAAGGTGCCCAGAGGGTCTCCATGATCTCTCCATCTATCCTGCCAGTCCCATGGATGAAATTTGATGCATACCGGACAAAGCAGCTGTCTTGATGTCCATGTACATGCCACAAACCAATTCCAGGAATGATATCCATACCTATGGGGATGGAAAGATACATGCTGGAAGCAATCCGGTCCTTCAAATACTTGTTATACTGACAATTTATGTCATAGAAAGTGATGGCGCAAGAGATTCTGTCAGTCTTATAGTTGAGCGCTTGACTTAATGCATAGTCCATGTTCATCTGCCTGATTATTCCAGGTAAGAGTTGTAAGATCAGCCATTGATGTGACCAGATGCAATATGTACCAACCTTTCACCTTTCTGAAAGTCCACCATGGAATGTGGGACAAAACATCCATGCTGTGCACATGCACATCCTCCTATACCGGTGGCTTCCAGCCTTTGCCGTGAGGCGTTTGCTTGATTTACTGCCTGGTGATTATTGCAATCTGACCTTTGGACATTGTCTTGCGCAATAGCCAAATGGCTCTTGTATCTTTCATCGGAGACCATGAACCCCAGACCATCCATCAATGATACTTCATCGGATGCATTCACCGGATGCATGTGCTCAGCTTTGAAATTTCCATCCATGACCAAATATCTAGTCATGAGCCAGGAAGGTGTATCGTCGGGCTGGGCGACTGTACCAGTAGACAGATCCAAGTTTATACCCAGTTGCGGACATGCCAGGCAAAATAGGGCGAGATCACTGTCCTTTGGCTGGTCATCTTTGTGGGCAAATCCATGCCACTTGTAAAGCTTGCATTGTCGCCACTGCCTGGTAGCTCTCATGAGCTCTCTATAGCGATCCTATAGATATCGTTCTTTAATGACCAGAATGTGAAGTACAGAACAAAACCCAGCTCACCGGAACCATCAGTGGAACAATGCTCGAGGTTAGTCTGCAAATTTTGCTGTAGTAATTCATGGCCGATGTACCGCACTCGAGATTGTCTAACAGAAAGTCGTCCATGACAGCGAATGTGAATGCAGTTTTTGGTCTGGTGAAAGATGCCGGGAACAAGCCTGCTTAAAAGAGCTGTATGTCTCGGCTGAGAGCACCGGGGCATTGGCAATAACATATGGAAAGGGAGTGAACGCTGGACTTGTCTACTACAGTTATTGCCGGATGATCTGGGTCTCTGACCGGTTGAATGAAAGGTCCCTCTGGATAATCGTCATCTATATTGTCATCGGTATCTGACCACTGAAAGAAGTCTGATGAGTCATCGGTGCTGCTGGGACATGGAGTGCCGTCGTGAGCAAGGTGAATGTGCAGGCCAACTTCAATGAGTGAAGTTTCTTGAAAAAATGATCCGGTCCATTGACTGATGTGATGGAATGGATGTCTTTGATGTCGAATTCTGCAACAGTCTGTGCAAAAGAGTGGCTCATTGAAACAGCCATAACATCTATACACCCCATCCTTCTTGCAGACTGAGCAAAGTCGGTTGGCTGGAGGGACTTCTCTGATCATGAGTGAATTTATGTAGTCCTTGAACTTGCATTTCCATTGCCAGAGATATGCATTCTGACTCTGTATGGTCCAGTCAGACTTGGGAAATGAAGATAACTGTTGCTTGCCTGAGATTTGGGAAATTTAGGCTGGGGGATGTCACCTTGGTCAAAGTCAAAGTCGGCACCTTCATAGAGCAAGTGAGGGGACCCAGATTTATGCTTCGAGGGAGATTTTGTTGGTGATGATGTTACCAACTTTGTTTTCTGAGCCCATGAATCTTTCACCCAAGATGACCTGGATCCTCTGGTTGTAGTTTTTTCCTTGAGCTTATACAGCTGAGGCAATCATTTCTTTGTAGGAGGGGTGTATGTGATTCCCTTTTGTTTGGTATTTGCCATATTGACTGGAAAGGATCAGTGTGCTGTAAACTTGATGACTCATAGCCTAGCACATGACTTCACTTCGGTGCCTTCCATCAATTCTGGACTCCAGGTGATTTGAACTGTCGAGATTATCACATTTTCCCTTCTTGGTCATTGAACGACCCAGTCATCAAAGGACCAATTGATCCGGTGTTGTCCAGACTCCAAATGGTTTGACCAGTCGGGATTACCACATTGTTCCTGTGATCTCACGGAAGATCTTACAATGTTACCTGTATGGGATATATTAAGGTTGGAGTCATTGAGGTTGCCATAGTTGCATAACATAACAAACACCGTAATCCTGCCATTAATCTGAGTCGCATGGATTTCATGTTCAAGTTAGATGACAATTGACTGGATAAAGTACGTCGACCAGAGGTTACATTTCAAGGTTTAAATACTTCTTTCTAGCCAGCATTCTGGAGTGTTGGTCTTAGAAAAGTGATTCAGTTAATTAAGAGGGTTGGGCAGTAATATATACTTCTTTTGATTAGATGATTGACGAGTCTGGCAAAGTAAATACATTGATTAAACTCCAGTCGAGGGCACTGGCATTGCAAAACATGCTCTGAGAGAACAGTTCAAACCAAATAACCAACTCTAGAGACACAAACAGGCTTCTTGTTTGATCTTCAGGACACCGGCTGTTTGTGTCCACATTCATGCTGGCCTCCAAAGTCATTTGTGATAATACTTACTTGAGCAAGTCGTGGAATATGATTGCACAGGGCCTGTATGCAGTATTTGAGGGCTGTATGCTGCCCATATACTATATAATACAGGTCTAAGTCCATATGCTTTTACAGTTCTAAATTCTATGCATCAGAAACACATGGGATGTTAAGGGAATCATACCAATGAACGAGTATTGGACAATCTCTTGTTTGGTTTGCAGTCACGTACATCGGTTATGTAACCTATTACTGTGAGATACACATGCATCCTTTCTTCTACCAAGATGTCAACTGCTCCTCAACTACTTTGCCATGCCCCGATCCAACTCATCAGTCGACAGCCCAAAAAAGACCAAGCAGAAGAAATTGACTGAGGAAGAGGTGCTGGTCTTAAAATCCCACCTAGAAGAATGGAAGGAAGCCGCTGCCAACGATAGAAAAAAGATTCTGAAGGCCATCATAAAAGAGGCCAAGGTGCATGCCCCTGCTATGGATGACCAGTCATTGAAGAACAGGAAATATGTGAGCAGTTGAACTTCAAATTTTATACATGATGACTGACTTTTATCATGATGTATTGAGATGTACTGGGACTGGTTATATAACCAGAGACCTGAAAAGACTCGAGAAAAGAAAGCCAGCAAGTTGGGTCAGAAATGGACTTCCCGGTCGGTCATAGAACAACTGCGCAAGGAGGAGATCATTGAAAAGACCGGAGCAATGCCAGAATCGAAGAAATTTATTGAAAGATATCAGACAACACTCACTGCAGTCATGGCCAGTCTATCTAAAGAGGAGCTGGAGGAGGCTCAGAACACTGCAATTGAGTGGTCTGCCAAGGCTCCTCCTGCAGCCGTCCAGGCGGACTTTGCAAAGAAGAAAGCACCCGGTATGATGAAGGATCTGGCAACCAAGTTGTAGAAGCAGGCCGGTATGAGAATTTTCATATTATCAGCATGGAAAACAGAGGAAGACAAAGTGTGGATCAATGGGTGAGTTCCACTTCACACTCAACCGGTAAAGATATACTGATCCGGTTGGAAGAATTGACTTCAATGAAAAGTTGGAGGGCAATAGTTTTACCGATATGAAGGACTGGAAGCCCATGTTATCAGAGTGGAATGCCTATGCTGGAGAAGAGTTCAGTGAGCTTCTGTTTGAAAATATTGCACCATTCAGTCAAGTACTTATCCGACCTGGGGTGATACCAGAAGTTGACCTCAATAATGATGACGATGATAATGAGGGGGAGGTGAAGAAGAGCAGGAAGAAAGGCAGAAAGAAGGACAATTATCCTTTGGAGGTGGATAGCTATGGGCTTCCGGTCATACCAGACATCAAAGAGCTTAACCTAGAGAGTAAAAAGTGTCTTATAAGAACGTTCCTCACAAAACACTACAGTCAGTTTCACAAATGATGCATCTGGAGAGTTGATCGACTGACCAGCTATTTTTCAGGATTGTGCAGCCAACAACCAAAGGTGTCTGTTCCTTGGGCCTCAGTGAGGATGGCTCAGGGTGACTTTATTGCAGCCAAGTTTTTACCTACCGGCTGGAAGCTCGACGATCCATCAAAGATTCGGTTGGCCGATGCCGACCGGCTGTTAGAGTTGTGGTGTCAAAGACAGAAGGACCAGGTTCGCCCAACCTTTAAATTTAAAGGCTGGGAAGGTGATGATAAGACAATGAGAGAACCGGCAGAGATAATCTCCGGCAAGGGTTCTGACACGAGACCCAGGGTTCCAGTGAAAAAGTCGACCGGTAAGCGCACCGGGAGGGTGGAACAGGTGTTGAGTAGTGAGGATGAGGACAAGGATGATGAAGAGGATAAGGATAAGGATGACAATGACAATGACAATGATGAAGATGAAGAGGAGAAGGTCGACAATGACGATGATGATGACGATGATGATGGCCCATCGCCACCTCCAAAGTCAAAACCTACCAAAAATTGCCCACCGGTCAAGAAATCCATACCTGTCCCACCACCACCTTCAAAGGCAAAACGGACCAATATGCTCTGCAGGGCTAGTCCGGCTTCAGAGCAGGAAGATACTCGCCCACCGGTCAAGAAATCTATACCGGCCCCACCACCACCTTCAAAGGCAAAAACAGACCAATACATGCTGCAGGGCTAGTCCGGCTTCAGAGTAGGAAGATACTAGCCCACCAGTCAAGAAATCCATACCAGTCCCATCACCACCTAAATCAAAATCAACCCAAAAGAGGGGTAGGGTTGTTCCCATTCAATCTGATTTAGAGTCGGATGGCCGGCCACCAGTCAAGAAATCCAAGCTGACTGCAAGTGGAAAGGGACAGGTAGAAGACAACACCAGCACCGGTTCTGCGCAATCAACCGGTAATAATGACAATGATCCTCTGCCTTTGCAACATCCTTCTAGAAGTCGTGCATTTGGCCCTACATCAGGTGTCCATGCCAAGAATAAACCTGACAAAACACCAGTGCCCAAACTAACTCCCCCTGCCCCAAGAAGGGCCACCGGCAAGAAAGCCAAAGAACCTGAAGCCCAGACTACCAATCCAGAGCCAAAGCGCTCTCATAGAAGTACAAAGGCCTCTTATAAAGCTCAGTATATGTGATTGTAGTAATTTGGATCTTTGCACGCAAGTATTCTAGTGACAGGTGTAGATAGCATTTGACCAGAAATATATACTTCATGTTGAAAGTCGAGATATCGATATCAGTTGACATGCCAACAATAACTCTTGTGTGCAGTCAAGAACTTGCTCTCTGGCAAAGGCTTTGTCCGGCGACATTGCATGACCAGCCCGGTCCATATCCAACCAGTGCATTGCTACACGCAAATCACCTACAGCCCGTTGAATTACAAATCCAATGGGATCTGGTCGACTGATGGCGACTAAATTTAAATGATCAGAACAATATCTGAAAAAGCAAGAAGGCTTACAAGACTGATCCAGATCACCATGCACCGGATCCATCTTGAAACCCATCTCTAAAGGGTTTTCTTCTGCTGGAATATTATTCCCTATATCCAGTGAATCATCTGCCAGATATGTGTTGAAGCCCATTTCCAGAGCCCCGTCTCTTAGTCAAATATTGTTTCAAATGAGTATGTCAATTTATGGGATGTATATCCCAGCGACATGCCTGTGTTGCCAGCCAGATCACTGACATCAATATCAAACCCCAAATCGAGCACATCCCCATCATCCGGCTGTGGAGGAAATCCCAAGTCCAACATCTCACCATTTGACTGGTCATCATCAGACAAGGTGGGGAATTGCATATCCAACATGTCTGATTGTGGTTGGTTGTGGTTGTCGGTGGTCATAATCAGACGAAGGAAATCCCAAGTCCAATGACCAGCCATCATCTGCTGTTTCAAAGTTCACCATCTTCAATCTTTTACCGTCTTTCCACCTGTCATGAGCCAACAGGACATCTAGATCTTTAAAATTTATCTGAATTGTCCTTGCCATCGCTCAGCATGAGATGAACTCACATTCGCCCATGCTTGAACAAACCATGAAAGGGTTGTGGTAAGTGCGCTCCTCTCGCCCTGGCTCCAAGATGCTAAATACTGGAATGCCGGATAATGTCAACCGGTAAGTGGTGGGATGTGATGGTTTCTTACCTACATCCTCACTAGATACATGTAGATTATGCTGAGTAATTGCCGATGATCGCATCCTTCTTTTTTTCTGGAATGGGTCGTACAAATCCACGGTCTTCATGATATCACCGGAAGAATCAATGTTCTACAGAAGGCTGTGACCGGATGATTGACTCACAGGTTGGTTGGCAACAACTGATTGCTGATGACGTGTCAACAATGAGACATTTAGAGCTAAAAATAGACGATGACAATGATGAGGTGAACAATGGACTTGGATATGTCCGAGTCGGCCCGGATAGCCGGTTATTGAAAATTTTATAAGTGTGGTTGTTTTACACATCTCTTCCAGGTGACTTGTCCACTAGCTCTCTACTGTAATCGTCTCACTACCATGTCTTCTCACTCTGCTTCTGCTGCTGCCGCTGCCAACCAGGCTCTCATCACTCTTGTTTCCCAGCTCGATGAGATGGTTCAAGATGTTCTCTGGTCACAGTCGCAGGACGAGAAAATGGACTTGAGCCGCAAGATTGCTCACGAAGTGGTATGTTTGTCATCCTGTCAGTTGCCTGTATTGATGCTAGGGTTCCAGAATGTTGCAATTCGTTCATATGGGAGGGACACTTCATATGTTCCCCCTGGCCTGCTGTCACTTGCAGCTGAGATCTTTCGTGCTCAGAGGCGCACTGCACAATTGGTGGTAGTACCGGATTGGAACTGTCTTGGTAACAATCAGGATATGTGCATGAAGCATCCATTGTACAGTAAGACATTGGGTCATGCGCCACCTGTTTCACCTGCAGCTGCTGGTAAGTATATTCCTCCTCATCCCACCTGTACTCACACCTGTGACTGCACTAGCTCCTGCACCTGCACCTGCACCTGCACCTGTGCCGGTGTGTGTGAGGAATGATAGCTAGATGAGAAGGGGAGAAAGGGGGAGAAAGGGTGAAGTGGGGTAAAACTCAAATAGACCTCTGGACACGAGTATAGATTCGGCTCAAGGGGATTGCTACTGGGAACGATTCCTCTATGTAAAATATGGAGGGAAAACTTAGAAACTGGTAAGGGTAACTGAGAATGGAAGAGTGCGCAACATTGCACTTGACCCGATGCGAGTGTGAGCAAGCCGCCGAAGCTACGATACAATGTGCGACCGAGCGGCCGAAAGTTTGACGGAGCGCGAAGATGCAGAGAAAAGCCGATGATTTATATGAATGCACGTCTAGCAGATATGCGAAGGGGATGCAATGCGACAATAAAGAGGGAGGAGAGTTCTGATGATAGATGGGATGAGCGATGTGTGAACAATAGTGTGACCATTAATACAGCGCGTGATGTAGTTGGCCGAAGGTTTTTAGACTTAGAGTCTGAGTGATGCGTGCAAGTGGATGATAATTTCGATAGCGGGAAAAGAAGATACATGAGAATTCCTAAGTCTAAAGTATATATGGTAGTGCGCGTAGTGCTGTTTGAAACCGAGAAGATAACGGTAATACATATTAAGGGTCTATAATGCAAGTAATGAAACATACACAATATCACCTTCGGAAATATAATCAGTCTAATGTGAATGAGATAAAATACGCACCAATGGACAAGCGGAGGACATGGATAGGACGGAGGAAGGACGCGCGACGGAACCGACAAAAAGCGGATGCAAACCGAAGCATGCGCGTGAGCCGCGGCCGTCGGCTGATGATAGGAGGGATGCGCTGTAGAGATACAACAATTGCTGGGCACTACACAAAGTAAGTAGCCAGCAATATAAAAATGTTGTGGTCATGCACAGCCTAGTCTGCTTATACTTGCAAGACAAGTGTGTTCGACCCGAGGGGCTAGCTATTTGGAATGGTCTGTAGTTAGTGAAATGATAAAACGGTCAAAAGTCCGAGCACGGGAAACAAAGTCCGAAGGTATAACTATGATGTCTGATGCCAAAGCGTCGGGTCCGATGTTTTCAGGTTTCGGGTTTCAGGTTAGCGGGTTTCGGGTGTGGGTTTAGCAGGTTAGCGGGAATGGCGATAGCGAATGTCGGGAAAGCGAGCGGTATGCAGATATATGATAACAACGGGTATTTCGGATAGAAAGAGCGGTAATATTCACAATGTCAACTAAGAACTACGAAATATCGGGTTTGACCACTAAGTATCGGGGAACGGCTCCCTACTACTTGGATAATGAAAATACTCATAGTCAGTCCAATATATATATAAGTACGTAGAAATCCGGAAGGCCGTAGGCGAAAGTAGTGGCCGACGATTTCAGGTCCGAAGTACATGTAAACTAACACGAGGCGCTGCGGATGATGGGAAAACATGTAATAGCGCTTGCTACGACATGAGTAATGTGTGAAATAATCAACTACACACCTAGTGGGGCTAGCAAGACTGGACAGGACACGGATAGGACAAGTGTGCAGGAAAATATTGGGTCCGATGTGGCTGAAACGTCGGGTCCGCTAGTCAAAGTGTCGGGTTTGCATCAGGTTGTGCGGGTTACATCGGAAAGTAGCGGGCATTGAACGTGTATCAGGAAATCAGTGAATACGAGCCTAGCGCGAGCTCGAGTGCTACAGCGCGCCATGGTAATGATAGCATGCGCTGCGGTAGGACCTGAGGGACACTGCAAAAATAGCCTCTACGAGGCTACAAGGACTACAAGTCCTACACCGGTACCTGCACCTGCACCTGCACTGGTATCTGTGCCTGCACCTGCACCGGTACCTTCCTCTGCACCTTCGCATGTACCATGGCGCCACGTATCAGCATTCACATACCCAAAGATGCAGCACCCGGTGGGACAGCAGCAGCTGGGCCATCAACAAACCGGAAACACCGGCTCAGCACTAGCCCCCCTTTGCCTCGGGTCAACTGGGCCCGGAAACCTGCCCCAAAGTTGAAGAAAATCTTGTCTGACACTGACACTACTGACAATGACAAGGCAAAGGGGAAGGGGAAGGGGAAGGGGAAGGCACCAGAAGATGATGGCGATGAGGATGGCGAGGGGATCGATGTGGATGATCTTCCAGACGTTGAGGTGAGTTTGTTTCTTGTGAGATATTCAACATTACTAATGCAACAAGCAGCCCCGGAAATCAACTCGTAGGGCTGTAATCCCTGCAAAAAAGAAGGGCAGTGCACCGAAGGCAAGTCAGCAGTTTGTGATTCAGGACAATGAAGAGGATGAATTGGAGGATGAGGATGATGATACACAAGGAAGGCCAAAGGCAAGTTCATTTTTCTTTACATTTGCCAGTCTATTGCTCATCCGGATGCAGGCCATTGTCAGACCAGGGAAACGACAAAAACTGGTAGGATTTGCTTGTCATAACACTGGTGATATATAACACTAACATTATTGAATAGTCCATGCAGCCCAAGGGCAAGGCCACTGGCAAGAAGGGCAAAGTCCCAGAACAGGTGTGTCTTCCGGTCCATACCATGCTTTACCAAACTAATTCTCCATAGCCCCGCATTGATGAATCCCATCCGCCTTGTGACAGATGCCGGGCAAAGAATGTTGAGTGTTGCCCCCGATTGATGAAGAAAGGCGATGTCGCCTCGACTTGCTCATTATGCTATCTGTGGAAGATGGCATGCATCCAGACTAACACAGAGAGTGCACACACTACCTCTGCCACCACCATTACCCCCATCACTGTCACTGCACCACCTGCAGCCGCAGTCGCCACTCGCTCCAAGACCATCCGGTCCAAAGCCACCGGAGAGAAGATGGGTGGGAAATCCAAGGCGAAAGGCAAGTCTTTTGTTTCCGGTTGCTTTCTATTCTAATTTATTCTTGTAGGCAAGGATATCCAGCACCCTAGTCCTATCCAAGAGGAAGAGGACAGCGTTGATGATGTCCAGATGGTTGGTGCCGGTGGTTCTATACAACAACCGGCCCCTTTGGCATCTGCAAACGACTTCCCTCCTGATCATTGGATTGAGCCCGGCAATGACGAGATGCAACCTTCATCACCGGCCATGGCCTCAGAGGACGATATCCGGTTTTCGCCGTTACCTGTCGTTTACAACCAGCCCTCCCCTGTCACTCCTTCCGGACCCAGTCAATCCACCCAGTACCCTCTCTCTCATGACCAGATGGAGGCCATGTTGGCCCAAATTCGCATTGATATGGAGGAACTGTGCACACACAATCGAGTGGAAATTGACATCCGGCATGATCGCTTGGAGCATTGCATGGACATCGCCGAGGCATCTGATAGCGCCATGTCCATGCAGATTGATGACATAGGGCGGGATATGCGTGTGCAGAAGGGACTTCTTGCTGAGTGCACAGCTGAAGTAAGAGGCATTATTAGGTATCTGAGGGAGCAAAGATCCAGTCAAGCGACAGCGTCAACTCCACCAGCATTTAATCCACCCCCCATGACAGCCCACAACCCATCTATCAGTGCTTTTGCTCGCACTGTGACCAACAATGTGTTCACTCCGGATATCTCTTGGATGGGTGCCCAGACTGGTGGTGATATGTTGGGTGATACTGCAGATGGCTCACTGGTCGCAAGGCACAACCGGGTGCCATCCACTTCCACCATCATCCCATCACTGACCATGAGGGAATTCGGCCCATCTGTTCCTCCGGTTGGTGCACCACCTGTGCAATCTCCTATTCTCCCGGTCGCTGGGCCATCAAATGTGCCGGCTGATGCGCAGTCCATCTCAGCTCCTTTGCCACGCCCGCGATATGGACCTCTATCACACCAAGGTCGGTCAGTGAGCGCTAGGTATCCAAGCAAGCCTTCTGGTGATGGGCCGACATAATACTAGCCTATATCATTCATGTTTTTGTATGTACTAGTCATCTACATTGTGTTGTCAACCTTGGGTGCTTTCAATGTTGAAGATAATGCATCATATAATCGCACAACCTGCATTTCAGTAGTGAGAATGTTGCTGTACCGGATGGTATTTCCATCATCTTGTAAGCTCTTGCGGCTCATATGTATCATCCATTTCACTCTATCACACAGTGGACGTCCGGCTCATCTATATCATCCATTTCACCTTCACCTCTATCACACAGCGGACGTCCAGCTCATCTGTATCATCCATTTCACCTTCACCTCCATCCCACAACGCTCTTCTGGTTCATATGTATCATCCATTTCACTCTATCACACAGCGGACTTCCGGCTCATCTGTATCATCCATTTCACCTTCACCTCTATCACACAGCTGACGTCTGGCTCATCTGTATCATCTATTTCACCTTCACCTCTATTACACAGCAGACATCCGGCTCATCTGTATCATCCATACCGGCAAATATTTCCATTGTCCACCAGATGGAATATCATGAGGCCCACCTGTCTCCATTGCACCCGGTACCCCCGGCCCACTTGTCTCCATTGTACTTCGCATACCGGCCCATTCGTCTCCATTGCACCCCATACCCCCGGCCCACTTGTCTCCATTGCACCCTTACCCCCGGCCCACTTGTCTCCATTGCACTCCTACCCTTGGCCCACTTGTCTCCATTGCACCCCTACCCCTGGCCCACTCGTCCCCATCATACCCATCTCCCTGGCCCACTCATTTACATTGCACACCATTCGGCTGGCCCACTCATCTCCATCATGCATTGCATTCACTGCTATTCACATAGATATCCTATATAGTACATTCCTATACTACCATCTACACTATATACCACCGGCCCATCTGTTTGCAACAGGTACACACCACCTTGCAGCCCACTCATCTACCATGGTACAATTGTTGCCATGGGCCCACATGGGCTGGCCCGCCTCTATTGCTACATTGTCACCCTCAGCTGTCCGTCTAATACGAGTGAATTCACTGAAGGGGCTCCAGCACCAATGACTGTGGTTTATTAGATATTAGATCTTAGTGGCCCATGAAACACTGGTTTTCAAATCAAATTTACTAACTTTTTTTGCTTGGTTTTGCACCGCAATACTTGGGCCTTACTACTTCACCCAATCCGACTCTTGAGGTGGGACCAAATATCCATTTCCATCATGCAGATTCTGGCAATGGAAGCGCTGAACGGCGGTATATCTAGCATGAAAGTATCGTTATACACTGCTAACATCCCCCACTCCCTGATGCTCATCCCTCAAATATGACCGTTGTCTCAAATGATCCCAGTTGGTGGCCCGTAATCAATTCAAATATTATTTCCAGCTATTGGATCGGTTCGTAGCATCAAGATGTCTACTAGTTCTAACGTTGACTTGCAGTTTCGCAGTTGCTGCCGGCACCGTGGTGGTGTACGATTGGGGTGAGTGAGGTAGTGTTCGAAAACCGCTCATATTTCCAGCACTAACACTGGGACAAGAGGTATGTAGGTTGATATTTTTGCCATAGCAGCTACCTCACTAAGAAAGGTGTCATAGATTGAACTGATATGGGTGAGTGACAAGAGTCCTGATAGTATCAGAAGCAAAACAGGAGAATAAAATGAATCCGCGATAGACGCAACACTGATCTCTCATGATTGTGCTGTATTTGGCTGTTCGTACCTCATGTTGTTCTATAGGGTGGTTGGAAAATTGTGCTGACACCCCGATGTTCTAGATACGCTATATTGGAATACCATATTCTCTGTATGTGTCGAGGCCAAAAAAATTGACACTATGCTAATAGCTCATCTCTGACAATCAGTGCCAATATTTTGGGTATGTCTCATATGTGCTGTGTTCAGCCCTTCTGACCGGTGGCACACATAAAATATGCTGTTGGTCCCCATGACAGATGTAGTGAGTATTCTATAATTATCTCAGTCCTACTATCCAATGAATACACTCATTTCTAGGGGTGAGTAAGATTCTGACCATTGAACTTGGCTCTACATAATGACTCGATAGGTATGAGCTGGAACTTTCTATACTAGTATGAGGGTGTTTACTAAGTGGGTATTTCAGGCAATATCACATACTACGCACAGAATGGAACAGATGTGGTTATATATGCCATGTTGGGCAGTGAGTTCCCTAACTGCAATATTTCTGTGATATTGACTTGACTAAAACACGATGTAAGTCATCATGATTACTCATTTGCATGCCATGTATCAGGGATCTAGAAAGATGCTCATCTTCCTTGTCATTACCTTTCTGACTGTTATCATTACCTGTGCAGTAATCGGGGCAATAATACTCGAGCATATTGTAGGGGGTAAGCTTTGCTGGTTGACTTGAAGAACACAGCTAATTGGACGAACACCAGAGGAATTGATACTCTCTGGCATGTACATGTGCGAGTATGAATATGAAGGGGACGATGTCCAGCTTCTGTCTATAACATATTGGACACTCTACACTGTTTGGGAGGCTCTCGCACTGTGTCTTTCAGTTTGGATTGCTGTAAAACACTTCTGTGACCTGCGACGACTCAACCCATCGACAAGATCAACCATTGAGGACTGTTTCAGAATGCTAATAAAATCTCACGTGCTTTATTTTGCAAGGTGAGCTTGTGATGTGAATGTGGCCATCTTTTCTGCTCAAGTTCCATACATGTTAGCTTTATTGGCATCTCTTTCGTTGAGCTCGCTAATCTCTCTCTATCATTCGTGGTTCACTGACCTTTCGCTTATATCTGCTTATAACCACTACTCATCATTTCTGTAGGAATATTCTATGGCAGCTCAGATAGCACATGATGGTGCTTTTAAAATTGTATTGGTCGTGCAGATATTTGTATTGGGACCACACCTCATCCTTAGCATTCGAGAACATCACGCCAAACTCGTGGTGAACTCTGATGCAGAAACTAGCATGAATTCAATTGTCTTCCAGGAGCATATACAGATATCAACTAGCAGTACTGTGTAGGGACTTGCAGAGTGGCCTGGAGGGAGGAGAAATTTGGTTGAAGATGCGTCGTGGTATTTATTTAAGACAAGCGGTGATTTTCGGTCGTTACCTTTTATTGGTACACTCATGTCATTCCACTACAAAAGTAGAGATTTGTACACTATATTTGCACACTCTTTCTCCTCATTCACTTTTGAAAATAAGCACACACGGAACAATGCAGTATATCGTTGATTGTGAGCAAAAAGATCAGTTCTGAGATCCAGAACTGTGTGAGAGAGCAAGACCTTGGCAGTCATTGAAAGCAGTTGCGTAAGCTAGTCTCAAAGGAAATTGTCTGTGTTTTGTTGTCCAACTCGTGCAGTAAGGATGAAAAGAAAACGTGATACATGGAATACAGTGGTTTTTAATTGTTGTATTTCCAATAGTGTTTGATCTCATTGATGCTGACTCGGACTGAGCCATGGAAAGTGCAGGTAGTAGCTATGTACGGCTGATAGTGTCGCGGAATAAAATGGAAGAGTCCCTTGCAGGTGGGGAAAAGGAGGGCACACAAATGCATTGCAAATACACAGCACATTATAACGGGGTGGACACATTGAGCCGCCGGCTATTGGTGCTTATCTATGTTAGAGATATCCTCAGTGTTGGGTAGAACGTGGTTGCACACAGCAAAGACGTGTGAGGTACAGCGAGCATTAGTGATACACAATTTTATTCCATCATTAAATTTGATATGATATATGGGAATGATGACTGTGCTGGCACAAATAGGATTTGCATGTTTGAATGGTAGAAAGTGTGGATATTCTGGGATCGAGATGTCCTCATTTCAATCATGATGCGTGATGCATGATGTATGGGGGTACTAAGATTCGATGTTCACATCGGTGGAGGGAGTTCCACTCGTTGAATCCACACCAAATTGACAAAAGACAGTCTGCTGGCATTGCAGATATTATATGGTCAGATGCGAGGCTATTGAGGGGATTCTGGTGTATCAACGGCGGATAGGTTCCATAAGGAACGATATTCAGCATAAAGAAGCAAGCCGTCTTCCTACTGACCTTTCAGATTTATTTGTCCCATATCACATCCTCACACACAATGTGTTTCTCTTTTGTGATTGTCCTCGTCGTCACTACTGCTTTGGTGCCATCAAGCTCCGCCACCCCAATTGAGGCTGGTGCTGGGCACTGTTCCATGTTTTGCTTGCATAGCAGTCAATGCAAGGACTGCCTTTATGGGACTTGCATGAGTATCAGTAATTTTTGGATTTGATAACATGTCTCACCTGCATGACAGTACTTTCCTTTCTGCACAATAGTGAGTTATATCTTTTGCTTTCGCATTGGTGCAGTATGGCTGTTGGTACTCACGTGCGAGTTACTAGTGATTTCTAGAGTTGATCAACGCGCTGTCAGGAAAACATCGGTGGAGTGGGTGTGGTTTTCGTTCGATTGGGAAATGCTAGATCAGACGTGCAGGGATAATACTATTTGCCGTACAGATCAGTCTACGGCACATAGTGACTTTGCTCATGCTGGATCGCTGTGATGGATATGGGCCTACAGGTCGTACAATTATATTTATGAGTATTGGCATTGAATGAAAACACACCTAGGCCCTTCATACAACTCCCTACTTCAACTTTCGACTCTGATTGTTTCTGAAAATGGCCAACAAGATCTGGATGAACATGATGTTAACAGAACAGCTGTTTCTGATTATCGGCTAGAATACATGCACCTGTAGAACACTCATTCGTATATGTGCACACGAGTACATTGGACACGTTGTTATCATATCAATCGTTGATAATGAGTGTGACGGATTCTTGCTCATGCATACCAATAGTTAATGTACAGCTGCAACCAGTATTGAGCAACCATGTGGTCGCGGTAATGTCAGTGCCAATAATGAGGTTTTAACTCATATGGAGACTTGGAGATGACTTGGAGAATTTGAGTGAAACACGAATGTTCCAGCAGTATAGTTGAGATTCCTATCCAATCAGTGTGTCGACATGACTCGTGGACTAGCAACCTTGGTAAGTACTGGCGGAGTTATGTGAAGTAGCACTGGGCACTAGCTATGCACCTAGTAGTCTCCGACTCCATTTTCTCACGATATGCTCGCTCACTTTTTCCATTAGCAAGCTCAAGACCGAGTAGACCAACACAAGACCAACATGTATGTAAGTTAAACAGGCCAAATAGGCACATCATGCTAGTACTGATGATGTTCCAATACAAGTCGCTGCCTCGACCCAGTTTGGTGTTCCTGCTGCGGGCTGCGGCTTAATGGTACCAGGAATATTTGATCTGCCGAGACAGTTCAATGATATCCAATAGTTCATTCAAGATGCTCACAAAAATATGTATTGAAGTAGCTTTTCCGTTCAGATATCATATTGCATGCCCAATGCATGCTTATTTGGATCTTGTCGAGACTTGAGCGTTGTTGAAAGTGGGACTAAATAGCTGCAGGATCTAGGTGCATTTTTATTAGGTCCATCGTGTGCATACATGCTTATATTTGATCTTCAACTTGAAGCCTGTCTATACCACACCTTCAATGTGAGGCTGCGCTGTGGACTGCCCCTTGATAGTATCTTTGTGCATCTTATCTTAGTCTAACATATGTTACCTATATTTCACAAGAATTTCACGTCAATTCCAATATGCAAAGAGCTGCAAGTGGACCCATTTTTTCCTGATGTACGTTGATCAACTCTACAAATCACTAGTCACTCGCGCGCCAGTGTCAATGGCCATACTCCGTCGATGAGCAAAGATACGACTCACTATGCAGAAAAACAACAGGCCCTGCCATGCAGGTGAGTCATGTCATCAAGTCTGGGAAAATATTGATACTCACGCATTCATTCCATCTGCATTCTGGATTGCGGCATTGTGAGTTAGAAAAGCAACCCTTGGCACATTTGTTTGCACTAGCTGCATCACCGGTAGTGGGCATGGCAGAGATTGATGATGCTAAAGCAACAGTGACAGTGAGGACAATTGTAGAGGAGAAACGCATTGTTTGTGACTCGTGTGTATGTGATCAGGTAATTCTGAAGGCGATGAGAGGAAGATGGCTGGATTTTATACTGTTCTTTGGAATTCTTGTTGCATGGATGTGCCTTCAAATGTATTTATATCTACAAACTGCCAGCACCACATGGAACCCCATGGATATTGCCAGCACTTGAAGAATGTCTATTGGCAAGTGTAGAACTGCTGAATATTCGCATTTCCAACTAGTAGCTGTTGATTATCGGAATGTTGATGTCACGCATTGGGGTCGGTGGGGGTGGTCGTTCCTAATGCGGGGTGGATCCTGTCCCTGACTTCAACTATTTCCTCCATTGAATTGGCTAGAGACCCAAACCAGTTTCTTTTCGAGTGTTGACGTGTGCATGCATTAGATAAAAGGGCATTAGCAGAGTAGATCAACATGGCTTATGCAATGCGTGCATATGTCCCTCGCAGTTGATGTCTTCATCCTCAGGCTGACTGCAGGCTCTAATCTTCCACAGGCCCAGTGCGGAAAAGCTGATGCACATGATCTCAGTCGCGGTGGTTGTGGCCTGTTGTGGCTGAGTTGAATTTTCTTTTGCCAAGTTGGATCCGACACTCTGTCTAACTGCTGAATCCCAGTGAAGAACGACAATATTTAGGTAGATATGTGTAGATATAAGTCAATAAAAATTTAAGTCATGATTCTTATCGATCTGTTTCGAGGTCTCTCGACAAAATGTTGCTTTTCGAGACATAAAAAGATACAGATCGAGACGGATTTCTAACATTTAGATATAATTCTCAATGCCTTTAGGTGTTTAGATAGGCATTTACATATGGATTGTTGCTCAATTTGAATCAAAAATGTTATCAATACACAGCTAATGCAATCAAATGAGAATATCGAGGGGTATTGCTATTATTTGGGGGGTATTGCTAGGTATTGCTATCACTGGGGGTATCCACTGCGCGCTGCGCTGCCATCCCGCCATCCCGTGTCACACTACTCCTCATCCATGTCGTGAACGGTTCCAACAACCCCACATGACTTGAGCTATAAAATGAGACTGTTAGTGTAGTACACAATAGAGGATGGTGGGCCAAACTCACCTGAGCTGTTGCTTTGCACTTGTACACCTGGTAGACAGTATTAGATAGATATCATTAGGGAATGACACAGGTAAACCCGTGGGTGGCAGCAGCATCACCCGCACCCGTACCTGCATGGCGGGTATGGGTTTTCTGGAGGGTATGCAGGTAGCGCACCCACGGGTGCACACTAAAATTTCAAAAACAAAACAAAATGTAATGAAGAGCTAGTATATCGAAGTTAGTCCAAGTCAATACTGTCCCATCCATCCTCAAGTACCTCCTCAGCATTCTCATCAACATCGGGCAAGGCAGAGACTTTCATTACATCTTCTGTTTTGATGAAATTCAAATGGCTCCAAGTACTGAGGCAGAGTAAGGCGCGTGTTGACTGTGTGGACAGACGTGACCGAACATGAGAGAGTAAGAGCCTGCCGCGGCTAAAAAGACGTTTGACATCCACGGATGTAGCTACCGATAGTGTCAGAAGAATCTATAATAAAGTCAGACTAGTTAGACGTACCAGGTATTGTAAGGTAGTCAAGTGCCATCCGTGAAAGACGAGGATAAGATGACCGGCGCTCATGCCACCATGCAATAGCATCAGCGACATGCTCGACATCAGTACTCAGGTAATGCTCAAGCTCATTTGCTAAATCAGCCAATTTGTGTGGTGCAAGTGCTGACAAGCCGTCGAAAATATTCTACAATACAGTTAGTGAATAGAACAAAGTAGATTGAAAGAAAACAACCTCGCACGAAGTATCTGTGACCAGGTTAGTGGCACTGTTAACCACCATTGAGTCAATGTCGTCCTCTTCGATCTCCATGTCCTGGTAGGCATGCTCAAACTCCTCGCGCACAAGAGTTTCCGCTGTGGTGACCCAATCTTCCTCCCAACCAGTGGACTTGAAATAGGCCAATTTGTGACGAGGATGTAGGACTATAAAAAACAATAGTGAGTGTTCATAGGGATCTGGTAATTATTGAGTGGAACAGCAGAACATACCCATGGCAATCCTATATACCTCTGACTTGTCCATCATCTGATAGTATCGGTCGAGGGTCTTCTTGGCGATCTGAACTGCAGCATGAATCAATGGTGAGTATTTAGTGTCGCGAGAATACTTTGTCATCTGGTCATCGATTAAATCCATTGCAGGGATGACAGTAGCAAGATTGGGAGTTGAGCGGGAGAAGAAGAGGGTGGTGTCCTTGAGAATCTTGGCTGCTGGTGAGTCATCAGTTTATTGTAAGACATGTAATAATACATGCACCTTCAATATGTCATAAAGTTGACCGGCAATTTCCCATTCATTGTCAGCAAGTTCAAACTGTTGCAAACCCAACTCTCATTGCTGTGTAACAGCGTTAATTGCTTTCCGATGTGCAAGGGCATATGCCAACATGTCGTATGTCAAGTTCCAACAGGTCGAAACATCGCGGGGCATGTTGGTTACCGACATCTGTTGATCACGAAGGATCCTGTGCCAAGCTGGGAGAAGGAGTGTCGTTGAGTGGATAAGCTTGTAGGTGAGTTTTCGCAGCTATACAAAGATATTGTCAGTTCGCAGGTGAGTTGTATCTATTCTAACCCACCTTGAGCAGAACAAACTTAATGGGCCTTATGTTTTTTTGTAGTTCTGCAGATTCAGTGTTTCGCAACAAGTCTACCTCATTCACCCATCCTTTATCGTTATCTTGCAGGTCGTCTTCCAACACTTCCTCGTTATATTGGGATATCGTCTCCCTATCTTCTGTCTCAATGTTACCACTCAGCTCAACAAGATCGTCATCAATCTCTTCAGGAGCATCCTTGTCTCAGGCACGCTCAACATCTTTCTTCAACACATTGAACTCACGTATCAGCGACTTGGCAACAAGATTGATGGTGTGCAAAAAACACCGAGTGTGGCTTGCTTCTCCTGCAAACTCAGGCACCAAGACAGCAAGCTTATCGACCATCACATTGTTGTTCGATGCATTATCACATGTTACGCTCAACATCTATTTGTTGACACATCAACATGTAAGTTATTTTGTAGTGTTTCAAAATGTTACCTTCTCTGATATGCCAAATTCCTTTAGCATATCTGCAAAGACAGCCACGAGTTGTTCTCCAGTGTGAGACTAGTGTGAGTGGATCATTATGTGCACTATTGTCAATGTAAGTGATTTTCGTACTGTTGCTACTTCAACAATATCTAATGGAAAACTCAGGGGGACACCTTCATGCTCAAGATGTACTGCGACTGCAACAAATGCACGGTGGTTCTCTGACGTCCATGCATCTGTAGTAAAGTTCATTCGCCCTTCGTATTCCTAGTAAGATTAGTTTTTTTTTGTCATTTATTTGAATAAGACTTGACTAACTTGCAACATCTTAGCGATTTGCTTCCGTGTTCATGCAAAAACCAGTCTTACATCACGCGAGATTGTCCTTGGGGAGGGTATGTAATACTCAGGTCTCCCAGTCTTCATTAACGACTGAAAACCTCTATCTTTGACTATATTGAATGGCCGCAGGCTCTCTGCTACCCAACGGACCAACTCAGCCCTGCAAGATAGTACATTAACTAGTGTGAAGATAAAGCTCAGAAACCTACTTCGTTTCAGTCCTAGTATGTTGCCTGTGCGAGTACGTGACCTTTCCCTTTCCCTTCCGCTCAAACGATGATGTAATTGATCCATTACATAGGATGCTGGTGACAATCTTGGTTCGTACTTCCTCTGTATTTTTTGCTTCACAAGCAGCCTCCAATACACCTTCCCCCCAGCAAGATTTGATGTGCTTGCGCATGTTACTTGTCAAGTGTGCATCTTTCTTATCAAGGAACCGACAAATACGGACTTTGCACCCCTTCGCCATGCACTTAAATGCATGAGCACGACGGCCATTAATGGTCTCAATGGCAGGAATGGGGTCAAAAAAAGTGTATATTGGTGAGTTCCACTCCTTTATTAATCGTTCTGTGGTGATTAATAATAGCTTATACTCAGAACTCGAACTTGGCCCCTCACTGAGCTCATCCTCGGCAGTCTCTTCTTCAACTTCATTGGCTTCTTCAAGATCATTATCACTGATTACAATAGGCTTGTCATTCGATGCATCATCTTCGTCTTCAGAATGGACCATGACTTGTCGGTGGGGCGCAGGGTGGACTTTGGGAGGTGCTTGTACAACTGTTCTGCCACAAGGCTCAGAGGGTGCTGGGAGTTTATGAGGTGCTTCCTCAATACTATTGTTGCGTTCCTGGGTTGATTTGGCCTTCTTGGGTTGTGTGTGTTGTTCTGCTATTACTGTCATCATTCTTTCTTTTTCTGGATGACATCTCGAGCCTTTCATCTATTGCCGCCTTAGCTTTATCTGTAAGTTTGGTGATACATTTAGCAGCATTTTTGAGAATTGTTGGTTGCATGATGTGATGGATAGCTAGTTTGTGTCTGGCTGGTGATGTCATTGACTCAAGGTTTTGATACTCGAGGTTTTGATTGAGGTTTATGTTTTTATGTAGTGATACTAGCTTACAAACCCATGATAAGGGTATGGGTACAGGTGCCTGAAGTGGATACCTGCACCCGTACCCTCAAGGTACCCGCACCCATGACCTGTGCAGGTGCCTGGTACCCATGTCATTCCCTAGATATCATCAATATAACAAAATTGACGCACATCTTTGTCGGCTTTAGATAACCCGTTCCAGTAAGATGTGAAGACAGTCGCAGGTTCCTTTTGATGGCCGTTTGATTGCCAATCCAAAGCACACAAGTTCCTGCATCATATGAATCGTAGAATTAGCTTTGATTGGCCTGATAATGATAGAATCACTTACCGTGCAGTGATCTTTGCACTCACATGCATTGGCTTGGTACTCGGCTGATGCTTCTTGATGGTATCAGGCTTCGAGCTGTTGATCGCGATCTTCGTTTGCTCGGTGCTCTGGGACGCTGCGATGACTTCCATTTTCACATCAAGTGAAGTCGAATCGGCAGTTGATGGAACCTCTGGCATGGAGAGTAGTGTATGCTGTGTGATGTCATTGGTGGATGGGATTGGGGTAAGATTAAGTTCAGAAGTCAAAGTTGAAGTCACAGTCGAATTCGCAGGAATCTTCGATGGAATTGGTCTGGGCCAAGGCTTGGAGGCAAGATTAGAACTATATTGATTAGATCAGTGTACCATCAATAGTGTCATTGACGAAATGATATAGACTCACAGAGGGTTTTTGATCTGTAGACATGTGAAATGTGTGTAGTTAGTACAATGACCCTTCCAATACAACATACATATACTTGCCTCTATAGCTATCACTTCCTTCCCTTTTCCTTTGTCGGTACTGGGTGGAGGTGTAGGTTCACGGTTGGGGGAAGGATCTCATATGATGTTATTGCTTGATGATGTGGTCTGTAAACCATGTAATTAGCGAGCATCGATCATGATCGAGTGCAGAGACAACTTACCAGATCAACCTCTTCTCTGATATCGGAATCCACGCGTGATCGCTTGATAGCACATTCATTGTTGGGTTCAGACAATCTCCATTTCTGAGTGGCAATTGGGGCCGAGTCTGTGATGCTCTCGTCTTCTAAGTCTTGCTCTGCCTTCACGTGGTCACTGCTTCTTTTTTTCGTGTGATACTTGTGCCATTGGGGGTAGTTGTCGGTCAAAAGTTTCATGATATTCCAATTGTCGGTGCAAAGACGAAGCTCAATATGGTTCTTGTGCAACGTGTGAACCAGCCATTTGAGGACATCCAGTGAAGCTTGGCCGATGGATTCCGGTGCAAGTCCTTGAGTATGAAGTTGGCGGAAGCAAGACAACATTGTTGACTGAATTGACTTTGCATGCTGAGCTGAGACAGGCATGCCATCCTTGTCCTGGAGGTAAGTCGACACATTGATACCTTGCGCCAAACGTCTGGATCCACGTGCTGATTTTTTCGAGGAGGAACCAGGAACAGCTGATGTGCTCAGAGGGTATTGTTCCTGCCATTCCTTTTTGGTCCAAGACTTCACTGATGGAAATTTGGTCTGATTGAGCTTGTGATTGCAGGCTTCTTCGATTGTTCTGTTGAGAAGGAGGGGTGGCTTATGTTCATCGTTGCCATTGGTGCCGGATGAAGTGCTTGAAGCGACAGATAACGACAAGCTCGATGCGACTGAGCTCACTGAACCTTGGATATTAACAATGATATTCCTACAAGACACATAATTAGATATCATTGAAATAAAAATGAAGGAATGTATGTGCATATAGTCACTTGGTGGTGAATATATGTGCATACAACTTACTGTAAGGTCTGGCAGGTAGTATTGAGACTTGTATTTTTACTCGCCAGCCTTCGTACATCCGCTTGGAGACTGGCAATCGCGTGTTGTGACTCCACAAGTTGATGCTTGAGTTGGGCAACAAGATTGGTGTTGGAGTCCTTGCACGGCAACAGATCGTGATCGAGTATAGAATCTAGAGAATCTTGATACATAGAAGACTCACCATGTGTTTTATATCAGTATCTGAGCCTTCAGCATGTCTTTATAATTAATATAATGACTCACATTAAGTTCTCAAAGTACCATCGGCTCATGCAAATAGTACATCTGGCCAGGCCCATTCGGATCAAATGATTGTAATAATGATTGTTGAGAATTAGTCTGAGGGACCAAGGAGTTTGGGTATCTGTTGTTGAGGGACAGTGACATGATGGTATGAGTTGAGGGACACTTTGAGTTGAAGTCAAGAAAGGAAACTCACCAGAAACTCACCAAGTTCGGTTATTGCCATGCATCTGTTATGCTACCACCAGCCATCCAGGATTTTCTGGACCTATCATCAGATCCAGACCTTGATGGTTATCAGGCTGATACCAGGTGTTACAAGTAACATCGGTCATGTGGCCCCCCTATCATTTTCCCTTCATCCTCACCCTCACCATCTACTGGCTCGTCCTCCTTTACTGACTATCTGTTGATCAGATCCTCGGGATTGTTCCCGTCCCTTGCATCGCCCTCCTCTATGCACGTGTGTATGCACGTTCCTCCTGTGACTCGACCACCAATGTGGTCCCACACCTCTGACTCAGTCTGACTCATGCCACCAATGTGGCTTTCCCCTTTTGTTCTCTTCTGACTGCACTTCCTGCATGTTGTATTCTTACCATTGGATCATTCCAATGTTTCTCAGTCTCATTCCACATTTGACCATCCATCACTAATCTGGCTGTGTTGCCAGTGTACATATACCATTCTCATTTCCCCTTTACCCTTACCTACTGTACGGTAACCCAGCCCTCAACCCTTTCCACTTAGTATAAGTAGTCGGTCACCCTGTACTAGATTCTCTAACTTGAATCTACTCAATCTTCCCTGGAACATACTTCCCTCTGAGCGCCCCTTTGGCCTCAGTCTCTAGTATCTTTTCTTAGTTGCTCATTGTGACTAAGTCTACCTCGATCGACACTCATCGTTCGGACAAAACCATCCTTACTTTGAGCCTGGTGACTTCGCAGACATCCGTCTTAGAAGTCACGTGACACGTGCATCTGTGATCACTGCCGACTCATTATCGCCAGTCTCACTCACCATACCGGATCCTTCCGGTTACGTCAACGACTGTTAGCGGATGATGCCCCTCTTAGGGCTCCGCGTAACAGACCTATTTGAGTGCGTAACACCAGGTGAGTCTTTACTTTGCGATGTAACACTCGAGCTTGTGCTAGGCTCATATCCAGCTATTTCCTGATACATGTCAAACATCTGAATCACTTCCCAATGTTATCCGACACTCATCTGCTCAATCCGACGCTAACCCGCTCAATCCAATGTTTATCCGCTAAACCCGACGCTACTCCGATGGACCCGACGTTCCCGCGCATCGGACCCGATATTTTCCTGCGCATTTGTCCTCCCTATGTCTTGTCCTGTTGTATCTATCCCCACTAGGTGCGCAGTTATTCATTTTCATGTCGCTAACATTGTAGAACATGTTATTACATGTCCGCAGTACATCATGTCTTATTACATAGGACATCGGACCCGAAAATCAGCGCTACTACATTCGCCTATAGCACTCCGAATTTCTACATAGACACTATATATTTCGCATACCTCCTACCTATTTACTTTACCTTTCTACCTCTGAGTAGGAGGAGGTCATCCGATATTCGTAGTTCTTAGTTGGATTCCGCAATATCATCCTTTCTTTATCTGAAACATCAGACAGTAACCTGCCATTCGCTATCCCCGACATTCGCTATATTCCCAACGCTAACCCAATGCAAACCCAACAAAACCCGCTAACCCGAAAACATCGGATCCGACATTTTTGACATCGGACTCGTAATTATACCTTCGGACTTCATTTCCCGCGCTTTGGACTATCTTCCTTTTGATATAACTGATTATTCTAATACCAACAGCAAGCCCCTCGGGTTGAATGCACTTGTCTTGCAAGTATAGCAGACTAGGCTGTGCACGACCACAACACATTTTTATATATTGCTGAACACTTACTTCGAGTAGTGTCCAGCAATTGTTGTATCTCTACAGTGATCTAGATCTATTAATCTTATCTACTAGCATCAATACAAATAATTCCAATGACTCCACCCATTCTAGTACCCCCATTATGACCTTGTCGGACGATTTCTTGCTGGATCCCAGCAATTGGACTTCTGATCCTCTCAGGGCACGTCTGATGAGGCTAAGGGATTTATTACAACAAGAATAAGTTTTTATTTATTTCTATTACATTTTAATACAAGTTCAGTAGATCTGCACCTACCAAACCTACTCCCACCCTCCCCGTCGACGACCCAAGCAGCAGGACCGAGCCGGAGAGCGAACACAAAAACCCGTCCCAGCCTGCAATACCTACTCCCACCCTCCCTGTCAACGACCCAAGCAGCGTGACTGAGCCAGAGAGTGAACCTGAGAGATCTGCACCTACCAAACCTACTCCCACCCTCCCCGTCAATGACCCGAGCAGCATGATGGAACCCGAGAGTGAACCCAAGAGAGCTGCTCCTGCCATACCTACTCCTACCATCCCCGTCGACGATCTGAGCAGTGTGATGGAGCCTGAGAGTGAACCCGAAAACCCGCCCCAGCCTGAGTTCAGCACGCCGATCAAGATCAAGGGCGCAACTCCAGTTCCAAAAAAGAAGGGCTTCTTCGACACTCCAAGTCCCCCAGGGCCTGATTCACTCTATTGGAAGTATGTCTCGCGCGAAGAAGATGAAAAATGGTATGATCGTTCGAAAACAGACACCAGCTTTCATGCAGTACATTCAATGAAGCAACAACTCAGGAACATTAGTTAGAAATGCATTGTATTGTATGTATTGTACATATGTGAGACTCCCAAAATGAAAACACTTAATGAAAACACTTTGATGGGATCAGGATCAGCTTCTGTCTGATGGGATGGGATCATAATGAGACATACCTTTCATTCCTTGTCTGGTATATGTTCCTCAGCTCCACCCATTGTCAGTAGGTCCAGGCCTGAGTGCTCTATCAGGTAGAACAGAGTTCCATCAATTCCTGGGAATTGATGGGGAACCATTGCTACTACTGCTTGTATAGTAGATACCTCAATTAGTCGTAGTGAATTGTCACCGTGATGATGACATGCGAAGACCGTTTGAAAAGACTGTTCAAGGAGTTCTGGGTGTGGTCAATCGAATTCTGATATGAGCGCGAATGTCTTCGACTGATCATGAATTGTCATATTAAAGTAGAAGTAGACCTCAGCGATGCTTGTGTGACCATCAATGAATAACTTTGATTCAGAAATGAATATAGATACTCGATTGATCGATCAAAAAACTTACCTTTACATTCCATGCCATCCTGGGTTGCTTTGACATCCCGTTTTCCTTCCAGGCCGATCATGCAACTTGTCCGTTAGGAAGACGTAGTCAAGCCCATCTAGTGACGGGAGGAGCAAAAGGAACATGGATGCCATTGGTGGCCAAGTAATGAAGGATTGCGTCAGATTCACAAGGACAGACTAGATGGGCTGATCACTCCCTTCAACAGAGTAATAGATACCCTTGTCCGAGATCCAGCGATCCTTTTGGGGGAGTATTACTAGATGGTTCTATGGTTGGAATAATAGCCTTGATTGCATTAACTTGACAGCGTCAGATGGCACATTGAGAAAGGTTGGCATAGACAGATGAGTTATGAAGGTGGAATTCTTGCCCGAGATTACTGATTGTCCTCTCCATCATCCACTGGGATGAGCAGATCAGAGGGCCTTTGTTGACTGTCTCAGGGCCAATATGAGTGAGGGAATGAATCCATGGGCGAATGAAATGAAGTTGATCATTGCAGCGCTGATAATAGATTTCTTCGAAATCGTCGGCGAAGTCCAGAAGGTGCTGATGGCCATCAAGAAGTTCTGATCAGGAGATGTGGTATTGCTGCATTAGGCGTAAACCTCACGCAAGGTGACAAAAGTTCGTCCAGTAGGAATCAGGGAGGATGCTGAAGAGTGTAGCAGGTGCCATACCATAAAGATACAGAAGCCACTCCCAAGCCTTGTACCCGCTATGGATTTTTTCTGCAGGGTTTCGAGGGGGGCAATCAAATGAACCTGGCAAGTATGGAGTTGCATCAGCGATACTCAATGCATGCTTCTTCCAAGTGTCCTTAGTGAGCACAGCCCAGCACCATGTGGCTTTATCATCTGTTGGGTTGGCTCTAAATGTCCCTCTCCAGAGTGGTATCAAGAGATCTCCAGCGTTGATGGCAGCTACATGCATAATGTCTGAGCCAAATGAGTGCGTAACTGGGAGAATGTGATCAGAATTAAAACTGCAGAAGATGCTTGGCTTGGTGATGCCTGTTTCCAGGCGCGCAAGTTCATATTCTGCAGCATTTCTGCAGGAGACAATGCGACGGAGATTTGCCTCGTAATTGAATGATCCAGCGGGGGGTAATTGATGGATGAGAATATCAGGGTGATCGTAGTTACCAACCGGCTGGCGAAGTACAGGATAGTAAGTGGGAGCACCTAGTTTATGTCGGCCAGGAAGCCCACAGTAGAGTCTGCAGCCCATTTTGCCATGATGTCCAACGAGACCGGTGAGAAATGCCATTCCAGGGCCATCTGCAGTCGCGATGAAAAGGAAAGGGTTGGAGGTAAACAATCTGTTAAGTGCGCCATCCCAGATTGCAAGGCCCTTGGCCTGGATTGCGCATAAATGGTGGAGTCCAGGGAATATGAACAAGTCGAGGTTTTTGGGTTTTTTGGGACCAGGAATTATGCCGCCAGGGAGGACATACTTTTTTTGATAGCGTTGATCCAGGGAGTGATCAAACAATACCCAGATATAGATCCAGCAGTCTGACTGCTTGGATTCATACAGTTGCGCCCCATCAATCGAGAACATGAGTACGGGGTCGCCTTCTTTAATTTTCCCAGATTGGCAGGCATCAAGATACTCCTTGCCATGAAGAACATCTTCATAGATGCTGGGACTCCCATCAGTCATCCCGATCTCTTCTAGAATCTCCTTGGTGCGCTGATCACGCCAGGGCATCTTCTCTGCTTGGTTTGGATGATGCCATAGGGCCTGGAGCTGTGGACCAACTGGAAAAGTGTCAAATGTTCGACAAGGTATCTTCTTCTGAGGCGTGCTTTTTTTGGGATCCCATCGATCTTCTCCACATCTAGAACAATGATCAAGGTCGGCATATGGACCAGTAAAAGCGAGGCATGTATTGATGCACATGTTACGACTAGGATAAGTCTTCTCAACACTGGTCTGAATGGACCGTTGTGCGAAGCGTGTCGAGGTCTTCTTACAGGTCGATGGAATGTCGAGAGGTCTCTCCATCTATCTCGGTAAGGGCAGCGCCTCATCGAGATGAAGGTCTAGCAAGAATACAGCTAAGGCGTGGGGAGCGACTTAGAAGTGCAGTGAGGTGTTCAATGAAGCAAGTGGATTAGACAAGCTAAAGACCAAGTTCTGGGGATCTACCTAGTAGATTAAAGTAAAGAACTAATACAATAATATGTCTACTTATATATGTCAATATACAAGGGTTTAAGCTCAGTCTGTATCTATTAGTATATCTGCAGATCTATGCTATCAAGGATAGCGGTACATGAAGTCAATCATGAGGCAAGATAAGATACATGAGGCTTAACCTCTGATCAAGCGTGAGGCGCCAAGAGGTGCTCTGGGTCTTCATGAGGCAGCAACAATCAACATGTGCCAATCTAGGGTGTCCATGAGGCGTACAGCCTCAGAGGTTCAGGTACAAGGCCTTCTAGGCCAGGGGCAGTGTCGCAGCGGTCCAGACCGCTGTCTTTCTAGGTGCTGGCGGCGTGCCACCGCATTGGGAGTCTAGCAGGGCGGGGGCTCCTGTAGATGTTGCAGTAGACTGTAACAGCACATGTCATTTATGATCAGCACGACACCACTAAGTTCAGCAACAGCTTGCTTCACACAATAGTAGCTGTATATGTCATCGTCAGGGTACCGTTCAATAGTAGCATCACGAATAGAATTATACTGTTTGATAGTCGTATCAGCAAAATAAATTTTCAAGGATTGTATGAGGTTGGGATCTGTGGTATCTGGGAGTGCGTGGGGAGGATTTCGAAGCCTATCTAATGTGTCTGGCGATAATTGGGAGTGTATGTCATCAAGTGATGATTGTCGTAATGCGTTTATGAAAGCCATCACGTCCTGTGCATCTCCGGGTCGTGCCATACGGTGCAATTCTTCTAAGTCCTCATTGGTCCAACTCATTGTCTGCGCAGGAGGAATATCTGCTTCATCACGATCATGATCGGGGTCCCTATCCCGATGCATGCCCTCGAGATTCTCTGCCTCAAGGCCTGCTTCCTCTGCTTCCTCTGCTTCCTCACGCCCTGTACTAGTGTCCTCGAAATTAGGCTCCAGAACTTGATGGTTGTCGGATGCCTTGGGCACATTGTGATCTAGATTGTCTGTATGCTCATGTGTATCTAGATCTATGTAATACCATTAGTTTTGATCATGATCATAGTATGAAGAATAAGCTTACCATAGTCTTGGCTGTGACCATCAACCTCTGGTGCAAAGTCGTGGTCGGGAATGTTGTCAGGCACATCCAGAGGGTGTTTACTTGAAGAGGGTCCGGTTGCTACAGGAGTTGGAGGTCGTGGGCTGCTGAGAACAGAAGTAGGAAATGAATGTACAGCAATTCTGCCGGTTGTGTTTGAAGTAGGTGTTTCGGTGTACCTGCTTGGGCTTACCTACATTTTTGAGAAGGCAGGAAGCGCAGTCACAGACATATATGTTGGTGCCGTCTTCAAGTGAAGGTGCAATGTTGAAATTTGCAAACTGTAATTTGCAAACATTTACTCAAACTGCAAAGTCAACTTTGTGATTTTGAAAAATTTGAACTTTGCATTTTTTTTTGCGATTATGCATCTTTGCTATCTCGATTCAATTAGATTTATATAGTTTTGTTTAGCTATGTTGCCTGCTATCTACACATATCTACCTAAATATTGTCGATTTTCACTGGGGCTGAATCACGAAGGTGATCAACGTCTTTCGAAAGTCAACTGAAGTGCATGGAAGCTTTTGATGAACAATAAATCTTGAATGTGTATAAGGTGCGACTAATGTTGACCAGTTTGCTATGAAATGTATTGGGGAACCAGGATGAATCATGAATAAAAGGAACATCAGGAAAACCCCAACTTACTTAAGCTTGCCTTAAACAGACTTGAGCCATACTTAGTGACTTAGCCTACTTTGCCAGAAATTCAAATTTGATATATTCAGGAAAAAGTTGTTCAGTCATATTAACATACATATTTTGTTACAGGTTACACTAAAAAAATACAAAATTTACTAGGTGGATGATGCACGAGAGAGGAAACAAATGTGGCTAAGTTGATTAAGTAAGATTAAGTAAGTTGGGGTTTTCCTGATGAAACAGCAACAGGTTCTGTAGGTAAAAAATGCAGATATAATGACATTTCTGCTGATGAGTGTACAGGAAGAAGGGTACAACAACGTCAATAAAAGTATGGTATAGTATATTTTTTCACTGAGCACCGACAACCCTATGTCATGATAATCCGCTGCTCAAGCGTTGACATCGATGGGGGTGCAGCCAAGGTTGAAACGTTGACGAGACAGGTACGTTAGGGAGGATGGGTTTCTCTCACTTTTCCCCCTTGCTTTTATACATCCTCGCTCATTATTTTCCGGAATGTTATTAGGTGAGTATTTCCAGCCTTCAAAATTTGATCAACTGAATTGTTTGCAATGAATCAAATGAATGCTTCTCGTTGATGCTTGACAGGCCAAGTTGTGCATCATGTTCAATCATACGACCCGGAACGATCGAAGATATTTATGATATACCAGCTGTAAGCTTTGTCCATGGAACCTTTGACTCTTCCTTCGTCAAGATTTGAGTATGCAGGTTCACAATGCATCGACGTTCGTGAGTCGGCAATTACCAAATCGATTATAACTGGCAGAAGTAAGTTATTAACGATATCGAAGTATCTCGCCTGGTTGCACCACGTCATCAGCAATGCTCTTGAACATGATTCAATAAACATAAAGGCATTGACGTTAGCTGATGTTGAACGTAAGATGGACTAGTTCCAGATCAGAAGACAGACAGAGAGGAACGTTCAATGGGAATGTAGAGGCAATCTGCACTACCTTCAAGCTTTAGTTCAACTTGAAGGAGCAATTATGGCTGTCGACAAGGATCACGGTGCTTTGGAACGAATTGCCCTGCACCGGAAACTCTGAGCAAAGGCCAAAAGAACGTATTCCGGATAACATCTATGACGGACCGCAGCTCAAAACAATCCAGGCCTTCTCGTCACGTTGAGTAGCCGCGGTCATTTATGCTAATCATTACTTACCTTCTCCCGGTCGTAATATTTACGATTGCCTGAAACGGATTGAATGCGCTCTACGGAATCTTGTTCTCTGGCAGAAAGAAGTTTGATGGAAGCTCGCTTGATACATAGTATCATACAAGCCTGTCAAGCGGTTTGAACGTTGCTGAGAAGTGAAGCTGCGACCCGCGCTTAGGAAACCAAAAATGTGAGGTGGTCCCACAAAAACCAACAAGTAGAAACCAAAGATAACATCGATGAGCAGTCGAGTCTAGCACTACGGCCATTGGAAAAAGAAACGAGAGTGCTCGGCTTGAAGTTGTGCTTCGAGAACAGTTGTACTGATACTGACCCGCGCGGGAACATTAGCAATGATCGTGGTAGACTCCAAGTCGTCGAGTCAGAGTGTCCTGGGACTCTGTTGCCGAAAACGGTAGTTTGCTGATGTCAAAGGCATGTCTGAGAGGTGCATAGTTGTTGAGTTCGACAAGTAATACTGCTAGGTCAATTATCTTGTGTATGATTACAGTAGTTGTCGGAAATGAGCGTTGAATGTATGTTTCGGTGTGGCAGTGTTGCGTTAGTGGTGCGACAAGTTGCGGTAGTGATGCCTAAGCCCGAGTAGCTTTGCGTATATTTACATCTGTTTTAGTAGATTTCAAAATATGCCACATGCCTATCTGGATCTTGTCGAACGTTGTTGAAAATGGGACTAGATAGCTGTAAAATATGCAGGATCTAGGTGCGTTTTCATTGGGTACATCGTGCGCATACATACTTATATTTGATCTTCAACGTTGCAACTTTCAGCCCGTCGGTGTGAGGCTGCGCTGTGGACTGATCTGCACGCCCCTTGATAGTATCTTCGTGCGTCTTATCTTAGTCTGAACATTACCTATATATATTTCATGAAAATTTCATGCCAATTCCAATATACAAAGAGCTGTGAGTGGACCCATTTTTTCCTGATGTGCGTTGAGCAACTCTACAAATCACTGGTAACTCGCGCGCCAGTGTCAATAGCCATACTCCGCCGACGTGAAAGCAAAAATACGACTCACTACACAGAAAAACAACAGGATCTGCCATGCAGGTGAGTCATGTCATCAAGTCCGGGAAAATATTGATGCTCACGCATTGATTCCAACTGCATTCTGGATTGCCGCATTGTGAGTCAGAAGTGCAAACCCTGAAACACGTGTTTGCGCTAGCTGCGTCACCGGTAGTGGGCATGGCAGAGATTGATGATGCTAAAGCGACAATATTGACAGCGAGGACAAATGCAGAGGAGAAACGCATTGTTTGTGACTCGCCGTGTGTATGTGATCAGGTAATTCTGAAGGCAATAGGAGGAAGACGGCTGGGTTTTATATCGTTCTTGAATGGAATTCTTGTTACTACGTGGATGTGCCTCCAAATGAACGCATATCTACAATTAATGCCAGCACCGCGTGAAACCCCATGGATATCGCCAGCACTTGAAGAAGACGGTCTGTTGGCAGGTGTGGAACTGCTGGATATTTATTCGCATTTCCAACTAGACTCGTAACCAGTTATTTGAGATGGTTTGAGACTCTATGATTATGTAACGAGGTACGAGAGGTAGGTCTTTGCGCAAGCCTGAGTGTCGGAAGCAGTACGAACCTTTGCCTTCGTACTGCGACGACGCATCTTTCTCGTCTCAGTCGTCCTCAAACGACGTTATTCTTCCTCTTGTTCTTTTCCTCCTGTCAACAGCTCAATCACTCTTGCTAAAAAGACCTCCAAATTCGCCCGGCACATCATGCAACGCATCCCATCTGACCCAGCGTTAGAAGCACAACCATCAGCGGCTTACAGCGGTTGGCTCAATGCCGAATTCATTTACACACTTATCCTGCACGGCGTCACAGTCAGTCACAATCACGTAAGGTAGGTAGAATCCGCGCGGCTGCTACCTTCAAGTTAGTAGATTTCAAAAAGTCCAGTTTTCACTGGGTATCATATTGCATGCTTATCTGGATCTTGACGAGCGTTGTTGAAAGTGGGACTAGATAGCTGTAAAATATGCAGGATCTAGGTGCGTTTTTATTGGGTACATCGTGCGCATACATACTTATATTTGATCTTCAACTTTCAGCCCGTCTATACCACCGTCGGTGTGAGGCTGCGCTGTGGACTGATCTGCACGCCTCTTAATAGTATCTTCGTACGTCTTATCTTAGTCTAACATCACCTATATTTCATGCCAATTCCAATATACAAAGAACTGTAAGTGGACCCATTTTTTCCTGATGTGCGTTGAGCAACTCTACAAATCACTGGTAACTCGCGCGCCAGCGTCAACAGCCATACTCCGCCAATGTGAAAGCAAAAATACGACTCACTACGCAGAAAAACAACAGGCTCTGCCATGCAGGTGAGTCATGTCATCAATTCCGGGAAAATATTGATACTCACGCATTCATGCCAAATGCATACTGGATTGTCGCATTGTGAGTCAGAAGTGCAACCCTTGATACATTTGTGTGCGCTAGTTGGGTCACCGGTAGTGGGCATGGCAGAGATTGATGATGCTAAAGCAATCATGACAGCGAGGATAATTGCAGAGGAGAAACGCATTGTTTGTGATTCGTTCAGGTAGTTCTGAAGACGAAAGGAGTAAGACGGCTGGGTTTTATATTGTTCTTTGAAATTCAAATTCTTGTTGCGTGGATGTGCCTTCAAATGGATGCATATCTACAATTGATGCCAGCACCGCACGAAACCCCATGGATATCGCTGGCACTTGAAGAAGATTGGCAAGTGTGGAACTGCTGAATATTCGCATTTCCAACTAGCTGTTGATCATTGGAGTGTTGATGTCACGGGTTGGGATCAGCGAAGGCAACCGTTCCTTATGATCTCTGACTTCGACTATTTCCTTCATTGAATTGGCTAGAGACCCAAACCAGTTTCCTTTCGAGTGTCGATGTGTGCATGCATCAAATAAAAATGGGTATCAGCGGAGTAGACGTGGCTTATGCAAGTTACACAGGCCGGCTGGCTCCACTTGGAGGGGCGCCCAGAGCCCTTATCAAAAGTGCGTCACAACGATAGGTCAGGAGGTGGTCATGGTATCATTGTTTGCTCAGTTACCTCCATGTTATTGCGAACATACTTATTTCAGAGCCACAGTTGATGTCGAGATACATGTTGTACAAACACACCTTCGCCTGTAATTCATCGGCCAAATCGAAAGCATCAAGAAGGAAACAGTAACACATGCAACGGGTAAGTCGGTAACGCCCAACCCTAGTAGCTTAGTAATATGGGATCCTGCGCTAAAGAACGAGTAGAGTCGCCAGAGATGAAACACGTTTGAGTCCGACAAAAGCCCTCCACTAACGTGGGCCCGGGAGTGGGGAAAGTACGAGCGGAACTCACGGGGTTCAATAGGTGACGGACAATGGACATGCTCAGGCTCGCCTCCCCAGAGTGAATCTATCTCGATTCTTAAAAGTTCCACACCATTAGACCTCAGCCGACAAGATCTGTTGGCATATTGCATTTGAAGGCACAAGCACGTACGCAAGAATAATATTCACCTGTGACACCACTTGGGTCCATAACCATAAATCCCAAACAAACAACGCCACAGAGGACAACCAGAACAAGAGAAGACGACCAGGAAGATGAATAGGATGATGATGCAAGTCCTATTTCAACTCTGGTACGCTGTCAGTATTCCGTGAATGATAAGCACTGCGCAGGAAAGGACGAAGGCAAATAATCTCATTGACAAATTCTAGAGAAAGCCTACTACTCAAAGCCCATCTCCTGCACGTCTCTGAGATGCCTATTCGTGTATTTGTCTCTGCACATCTTGACGAAGCACACCTATCGTGACACCGTGAGCGCAGAGTTTTTCTGCCAAACTCGCTCAAAGAGATAACAACCTCCTTGGGAAGAATTTTCGCCCGAGGGTCCGGAGTGCGTGGAGATTGGGCATCTCTGGAGCAAGGTTTCGATAACGACGTGGCGTTACGCGAGAAGAGCGATAGGCAGTGGGTTATGGGAGACAAAGTCAGCCGTTTTGGCCAAGGGCGTCTTGAAAGATGCGGGGGCCATGATAAGCACACTTGGAATGGAGGGAGTAGTAAGCGGAGGTACTGATTCATGTTCAGCAGAAATTTCACCTCGCTTAAAGACTGAGAGCTTTCACGGGTCAATAGACCGGTAACTTGAGTTGCCATGACCGCACACCTTGCAGTTACAGATGCCAGGCAATGTAGATTCACATACCAATTACAGCTGCCAAGAAGCCGGCATACTGACACACTAAACAAACTTCCCAAGAAGTGACCGGTTGACCGGGCACCCAAGCTATCAAGGACGCCGAGATGCTGTGCACGTGTTGTCACACCTTATGCAGGCCGCCCTCGCTAGTCAATTCACATACTAGTCAGTCAGTGTCTGATTCTGCCAGGAAGTTGGGAGTTCCACATGAAGTTATGCAGGCGGAATTTTATATTACCGCAAGCATGAAAGGCGTTGGCACATTTTCAAGGCTGGGGAAGCATACACCTTGCCGGTTGAAGACCCACACTAGCGCAGTGGCCTCCAAATCCTAGTCACTAGTAGTGAGAAGTGCCAAATTCTTCGACAAAGCGGCGCCCCCGCCTGCTCTGATCATATCCCGCGGAACACATGTACTCATACACACCTCATATGTATCGGCACGGTCGTGGAATCGTGCTTCACACACCTTATGGCCAGAAGGCACAACAAATTGGGCTGCAAATGCGCTCAATAAGGGCCTTCGAGTGATGCATGTGAATGGTATATTCAAAAAAAAGTGGAGGGATTCCAGTGGGGATTGTGGGAGATACATTTTCGTTTGCGGGTTTCGTGGTAATTTGTTGAATATTCTGGTGGGGAGTTAGTTTCACTTTTTAATGAACAAGAATGCCGGAGATCCATGCCTTCAAGCTGACATGGGGGGGAAGACAGACACGTCTTTTGATGGATGTGAATTTCAAGTGCAACGCGGATTTAGGCTCCGTAGGTTATTATTTTCCCGGATTAGCTAATAGCTAAGCAGGTAGCCGGTACGGTGTGTAAGATATTAATATTTTATGTAACGTTGTCCCTCGGATTACCAAAGAAGTTAGAATGTACATAGTGCTACGATTCACAAATGGTACAAACGACGTCCACGGTGCCGCTTGAACCTAGTACACACTCATCGACATCGATGATAAAGATGCGAATCTTGTGATGATCATAGCTTCACAAGAATCAGATCCGAAAGTGGCACAGACTTATCTTATTCCACCGGTCATCAATATTTTCGCTTGTACTTCAGTATGCCGAGCGACACCATGAGTGGTGGAGCGCAGGTGTTAGCTCACATGTTGTAAACAAGGTCGACGATTTATCCAAGTAATAAGCTGATGTGCCTCTAGACGTAAATGACCTTAGGTCTAATAGCTGTCGGGTGCATTCTGCAAAAAATCCTGTGAGCCATAGTATGCGGAAGGAAGCTCGAATAGCCAAACAGTTAAGATCCAGAATGTCTGCGCAGCGTGTAGGACAGCTCTGTAGAGTGTATATGATGTGCAATGTTGATTCACGAATTGCTTCCGTTCTGTCTATATATTATGGGTAATACTACAGAAAGCTCTATTTGTACAAAACCTATCGAACTAAGAACTGTAAAACATAGTAAATGCGCCAAAACTGAGTACTGAACCTCAAACACCCCCACCACTCTTCTCAACAGGTATCCTCCTCCTCTGGACACCCTTCTTGCTCACAGCAGGTGCGACCGAAACGTCTTTCAAATCTCCACAGATCTGCAAAATCAAGGTTTGTGAGCATGAGCGCGAGATGACACGAATTGACACAACGAAGATGAAGTGGGAGATGGAATAAGAACGAACCTCGACAAATTCCTCAAAATCTACATCTCTCCCCTTTCCCTCAGGCAAATCAGGAAGCCCCGCCTCCCTTAAAACGTATCTGAAGTCCGACTCCCGCACACCCTCATAAGCATACCCAAGCCCCGCTACAGACTGCACGGCTTCTCGTATCATCGATACAGGCATCCTCATCTGATCCTGCGCCCCCAAACCAAAACCAGGCTTAGAATCGGAGCCAGAACCAGAATCGCCAGACACGCGCGCATACCGCCCAAACACCTCCCTCAGCACCTCAATCTCCCCCGGCTGAAACAACGCGCGCGAATACGTCGCCGCACCCGTTGAAGACGGGCGTAAAAGCGCGGGACAGAATCCAAACAGTGCACACACACGCCGCTGTACCTCTCCTATGCGTAACCAGCTTTCTCCCGACGAAGCTGTACCCACTTCGATCCGTCCACCCGCACCCATCCCGCGCAGCACCTCCTCTGCCTTCCTCGTTTCTTCCCTCCTCCGTCTCGTATCCCACCCCAGGGTATCGCCCATGACCTGTACAACTTCTGGTAGTGCACCGAGTGCTGCACGTGCGTCGACAAAACCTAGACGTGTGCGCCGTAGGAGCACATCGAGTGGTTTTTGTGCGTATTCATGCGTGAGCGCGTATGTGATTTCGGAGTGTGTGAAGGGATACGGGGCGGAGAGAGGGTGGTGTGGGTCCAAAGCGGCTGGCTGGGCCGTTGAGGAGAGGAGCGTCCATGCTTGTGAACCGTATGATGAGGAGAGGTGTTGTGCGACTTCTGGGTGGAGGCCGTACTGCAGTGCATGTCAGTAAGAGTAGTATTGGAAGGCAAAGGGCTGATACTCACGCGTTGAATCAGTCCGATGAACATGTTGCGATCCCACCCTTCGCTTCCAACAAGTCTTAGCTCCTGGGTCTGACACTTCCGAGCCTTTGCCTTCAGCCCGGGACACACTTCAATCGCTTCATCGACTGCTTCTTCCGCCATCGCACGATAGGTAGTCCACTTCCCACCTGCGATGGTCACCATTCCACCCTCATCAACCTTGACTACATGACTTCTAACCAACCCCTCCGTACTGCCCACCGCGCCAGATGAAATAAGCGGACGCAGTCCCGACCACGCCGAAAGCACATCCCCACGGCGCACCTTGATGTCCCCACTCAGATACCCACGCACCTCATCCATGACCCACTGGACTTCAGACTCCCGGGGGAGAATGTTATCACCGCTTAGATACGCGTCTTTTTCATCTTGGGGTTTGATATGCGCACGCATGTCGTAGGGCTCGTCGGTGGTACCTGCTACGACGCCGCCTTCCCATGGAAGGAAGAAGACGACGCGGCCGTCGCTTGTTGCAGGATCTAGGAGACCCATGCCTTTAGGGGCGTAGTAAGAAGGAAGGGCGATGTGTACGCCTGAGCTTGCGCGCACGATTGGTTTGTGTTTGGGAGAGGAGAGGGAGAGGAGTGAGTCGCTGTATGGGCCTGTGGCGTTGATGATCATCTGTTGGGGTGTTAGTTATTATCTAGGGCAGAATGACAGAACGCGCCTTGGCTTTAACGTCGAATTCGCCTCCGGCGATGTAGTCCTTGACGCGTGCGCCTGTGATAAGCCCTGTGGTAGGGTCTTTGTGGAGGGAGGTAACCCCGCAGTAGTTGGCAGCAGTTGCACCTGCTTTGATAGCTGTGAGGATGAGGGCGAGGTTCATGCGGGAGTCGTTGTGTTGGCCTGAGGGTGGTGAGAATGAAAATGGGGTGGAATAGAAATGAGGCGTACCGTCGTAGTAAACCACAGCACCGACGAGTCCGTCGCTCTTGAGCATCGGAAACTGTTCGAGGGCTTTGCCCTTGGACATGAGGTACGAGGATTCCATGTTTTCCTTGCCAGCAAGGAGGTCATAGAGCTTGCACCCCGACCAGTAGTACGGGACTTGCCAGTACCTGATTATTCGTCAGTGAAGGTGACAACTGGAGGGGTGAATAGATGGGGGAGTTGGATTTGGGTTGAGAACGAGATTGGAGACAATGACGCACTTATAAATGGGAAGCATAATAGGGAGCATATGACTCAAATAAGGAGCAGTCTGCAGGAACACCCTCCTTTCGCGCAGAGCCTCGCGAACGAGCTTGTACTGCTCGTAGTCAAGTTCGAGTATGGCTTTCTGGAGGTAGCGCACGCCACCATGGACAAGCTTCGTTGACTTAGGAAGACGTACCTTTGATAAACGTATGTAGTGAGGTTGCATGGAAGGAGGTGAATAGACTTACCACTAGCGAAATCTTCTCTCTCGACCAAGGCAACTCGTAGACCGCGACTTGCAGCATCGACAGCGACACCGGCACCAGTTGCACCTCCTCCTACGACCAATATATCAAACTGGGCATCGTCGTCTTCGCCCCGCTTTGGTTCAGTACTTCGCTTTAATGCGTCAATCATGATTGCACGGGGAGGCGGAGACCATGATGGTGGTGGGCGTCGAGATTCATGTGTTGTTTGTGGGTAGGCAGGACCGGAATTGAGGTAGAGGTATCCAGCGCCTGCTGCTGTTGCGGTAGATAGGGTAAGAAGGGTAAGTGTGCGCTGAGTTAGAGCGCGCAGCCGCGGAATCATCGATACTGTTAGAAATACAGCTTGAAGATCTAATTAGACAATTGGTGACGATGACTCAACGACTTGCAGTCCGAGTCTACCACGATCATTGCCAATGTTCCCGCGCGGGTCAGTATTACTACAACTGTCCTTGAAGCACAACTTCAAGCCGAGCACTCTCGTTTCGTTTTGGCCGTATTACTAGACTCGACTGGTCATCGATGTTATATATCTTTGGTTTCTGTTCGTTGGTTTTTTTTGGGACCACTTCACATTTTTGGTTTCCCAAGTGCGGGCCGCATCGTGTGACTCGTCGGCCCGCAGGGCCGCCGCAGCTTCACTCTCGGCATTGACACCTTGACCGCCGTCAGGCCTCCAGGCCTCTTGTATGATACTATGTATCAAGCGAGCCTCCATCAGGCTTCTTTCTGCTAGAGAACGAGATTCCGTAGAGCGCTTGAACATAGTCGGGATGCACAACTTGGCCTGTCAAGCATCAACGAGAAGCATTCATTTATGGACCGCGTATTTGTTGCGACTTGCTCACACACTGGAGGAGAAAAAATATGCGGTTCACGCTGAAGTAAAAATATTGTTGTCGGGCTATCATGACATATATCATAGATCACCGCGGTCTCATGAACAGAAGCAGAACAAATGTTTTTAGATCATTCTACTCAGCTAGCAATGACCTGGTCTCATGAATTGTGTGAAAAGGGGCAACGGATGTGCCAGACGTTCTTCCGTGTTTTGCAGGTCTTACCGCTGACGTCAGTCTAGTGTGTACGGAAGGAAGGAGCACCACTGGTAGCTTCTTGCAAGACACACGAAGACATGCCCGATGGGAAACAGAGAAAGGACGAGCAGCCTAAGGTTGCTCAGGAGATGCAATGACCATCTAAAATTGCGTCAAGGTGGTGATCACGGTGAGCAGGGTAGTACCGCTGCTGCTGCTGCTGCTACTGCTGCTGTCACTGCTAGTAGCAACAGCGAGGAGGGCGAGCGGAACGAGAGTGAGGATGCTAGCAATCATTTTGATGATAGAAGGTTAGTTGAGAACGGTACGTGAAATCCAATGCTGCGACAGCAGCGTCAGCGTGAGTTCCGAATCACACAAGACGTGCGACGAAATTCTGACCCAAGATTTGCAGTATGATCATACGCCGCACAGGCCCGGGAAGCCTTCTACGGCCTCGGCCTTGTCGACGTTCCAGTGATGGCGGACGCTGTTGTAGGTCTCAGCTCGGCACTTCCGAAGGCTGTTGTGCTCAACAGCAGCCACTTTGCTGCGAGGACAACTCATATGTAAGTACCACATCCACGAGCTTAGGATGCAACTAACGTACCTTTCTAGAATGGTCTCGTCAACCTTGGCTGAAGTCACTTGTGTATACCTCAAAATACTATATGACGCGCGGGTCTGTGAAAAGCCCGCGGTATACCGCGAACACCGTGCATACCCGCAGAACTGGCGGGTCGGTGTACACCCGTACCATGGCGGGTGCGGTGTGGCTTCAGCGACCCGCGGGTTCACCCGTGCTCAACCCTATCAAATCAATGCTTGAGCAGCAGATGTGACTTTGCGATTGTGTATATGACGCGTGCGCGTGAGGGACCCATCGTTGACTTTGAGGAATATATGAATCATAGGCCGGTGGAGCTTTCATTTGTGGACCGGTCACCGGTATAATGATCAACGAGTGCAGTTGAAAGCCGTGGTTCGTCGGGTCTCTTTGCCGAGCTAGGCTTGCCATATTGGAGTTATCGCCGGCTTTAGCATCTCTATTATGTTAGTTTTGTGTAGACAGGCTGAAAGTCAACGACCTTCTCTAAATGGTTATGGTCAACTCAATGACCGACCACCTGCAAGCTTTCTGACGCAACCTTTACACTAGTCGACCACTCGTACCAAAGCAACAGCCTGTGTGGAGTAATAATTAATACTCCGTCTATTCGGTTTCAAGCCACTCGCTCTGTGCATGCACCTGCTTGATGTCTGAACTTTCCTTTGCAGAATTCTCGCAATCATTTTCTCCACCAACCCTCGTGCCGACTCTGAATGCGCTCCTCGCCGGCCTATCTCTCCCGTTCGTGCTCAGTTCCCCGACGGACTTAGCACCTTCTCTACTCCTTGCAATCCTGGAGTCCGTACTCGAGTCCCGCCTCCCTATCCCATCTTCAATACGCGCCTCTCGCTCATCTCTTGCAAAAGTAGAAGCGATGAAGGTTTTTCTCGGCGTACTCGAGTGCGACGTCCTCCCAGCAGACGAGGACATCGGTCTCGCAGACCTTGATCCACGGAGACTAGCAGATGGATGTTGGGAAGAGACAGTTTTTGTCGGTGAGCTGCTTTGTTGGCTTGGGAGGAAACGAGGGATTGTGGAGGAATTGGTCGGTGATGATAGCGAGGGCGAGATAGATCTCACAACTTCGACGCTGTTGCGTCCAGAACCTTCCTATAATATGGAACTGTCGCATATCACAGACATCCCGCGACATCCACGCGTTGCTTCTCCTTCCACGCGGTCTACTGCCACCATGAGCGCGCAGACCGATCTATCCATGCATAACGCCTCACATACGGAGTCTGACACGAGCATGGCAGATTCTGAACTCTCGGATCGTACAGAGACGCAGCCACTCCACGACAGTGGTATATATCACCAACCACATTGCATTCACGAGGTTGACGACCCATCATATTTCCTTGAACGCGATGTATCTTATGCATCCAATATCGATGATTCGATGGATGGATTAGATCCTGACTGCTCTACCCAATCAACCTCCTCAGGAGAACAGCCCCCAACTCCTACACCTCAGCCCATCCGTCTGAAAGGCTGGATTGGCGTTGTCGATTCTGAACTTGAGATGAAAGCTTTCGCAGCGAACAAGTGTAATACAAGCACGCCTGTCAAGCCCAAAAGTCGATGGCGGAGTTCTGGTCTTTATCCCGGAGGAAGTGGGAATTCTACCCCTCACATGCCTATAACGTCGATGCGCATTCCGGCCAGTGCACCTCCGGCACGGACCCGGGTCGACGACTTCTCTATGGACCAGGACTTTGGGCCATCACCCTCCCTCTTTGGGGCGCTGTCGTCATCGACACACATGCGGAAGACAGATTATTGTTCTCCCACAGAACGCACGGTTGCACTTTTGAACGAGCGAGCGAAACTCCTCAGTGAGCTCGCTAATCTGCGTAGGATCAGACAAGCCAGTCGATAACGGGCAAGGGGAAATGCCATGTTTGTCCAGCGTACTCTCGATTTGTTAGGATTTCTGGTCAGTTTGATTTACTTATTCGAGGTTCTTGGCTTGGCTGTCAGTTGTCTTGGTTCTTTGTATAGCTCGCTCCATAATTCAAATTATTATTTAATTACATTGTTTACTCATGTTGAATTCCAAGGATTACGGCAGATACCAACTCCCGAATGGGAAGTCAGCGGCCTTGAAGATCGCAGAGGTAGCAGATAAGCACGGAGCCGGGAGCAAAAGTTCTAGTAAGAATCCGGGCTACACGGCAATGATGTGATGAACGTAAGAGTGATCAGCCTAGACTGATCATTCTAATTCATTGTAAGTATAGTAGAAGTGGAAGCTAACTGGAGGGGGTAAAAGAATCGCCTTGCAAGGATGCTACTGGCGGTGGGAAGACTCGATGAGGCACGTTTCAAAATTCAAGGCAAGGCACCCAATTGTAATTACTAAACCCTTTATAGACGAAGGAAGATAGTCGAGACTCGAGACTAACTTGTACAGCCGCAATTCGCCCGCGATGATCGTGCGCACTGCGCACGGATCCACACATTGCCAATCGGTTTTTTATACCACATTTCTAACTCCGTGTCTCTAGACTCCAACTAATTTCATCGAATGGCTGGAGATCGCAAGGGATTGTACCGGTGCAATGTGTCTTTGCAATCTCCCTCTAGCTGAAGGCTTAATGGGTAGATAGCCCTCAATCGCTCGGAGACCAAGGTTCCCAGCCCTGGCGTACAGATTGTCAGTACTGTCAGCGTCAGTATCCTGACAATCCCTGAATGTCAAAATCGAAACAAGCTCTGTTGCGAACGAAGATAGACCGCACGGGGACAGACGGGGACCTGTGGAGTACAAGATAAGTATGATAGGATCAAGCCCGAGGAGCCCGGCCTAATCAATTTAAAGTGGACATTGGAGTCTCAGATATCGAATGATCAAAAAGGGGTGCAGACCTGAAAATGCGGGGTGCCAATCCGGTGACAGCTTCCGGCGCGGAAAGATCTGCTAAATGAAGCGAGTTTTGGAAGTTCTGGCTGCGTATGTGCGAACTTGGCGGGAGATATCGCCGTTGGTGGCGAGGGCCTGCTGAGCTTGAAAACGCTATGGACAATTATCCATGTGCATGTGCGTGATTATCTGTCCAATGGCACATATGTACCACGCAGTCCGAGGACAGTCGGGTGCTATTCAAGGCATATCTGCAGATTCGACTACTAAAATACGCACCATCATAGTCGTCCATTCCACATTTCAGACCATGACATTGATCCAGTCACGGTAGCTATCACCCCTTTACCATACAGGAAAGAGAACATTCTTCCATTCATGATTGCATCGGAGACAGCAGGCTTAGGTGCTTGCACTACTTCTAGCCTTAAAAAGGTCAAGTAGTCATATGTAGCCATGTACCTCCATTAATATTGCTCTCAAGTTAGTCTGGTCACATCGGGTCGATGTCGACATGCGGAAGTCTTGACAAGAAGCTGGTACTAAGTTTGACCAAAGTCTGTTTTCATCCAGGGAATGATGATTCGAGTCTGTTTCATCTGAATTCAACAGCCTTCGTCGTAACTGTTTCGTCACCGAGCTTCCTGTCATTCCCACTGTCGTAGTTATCTGAAAACGCAGACTCCGCCATAAGAGAACTGGTGAACAGATGAGAAAGTTATTTAAAGTAGTGTATAGTGGAGCATTGCAACAATCTTCATATGTCTGCTGACTGTTTTCACATCATGGGGAATATTCGGCCTTATCGAAGAAAGAGCACGCTAGCCTAATTATGGCGTTGTTAGCTAGATCCTTTCGAGTTTGGATGTAAACACAGTCACATGAACTTTAATACGGACTGATACTGAGAGGGTCAGGTTGCAACGTACTAAAGTGAAATGACGTACTCCTAGTGATGCGGACGTACAGTATGCTAAAACACGGATGCTGGAGCGCACACAATCATTGCTTGCCACTCGCTTTTAGACTATACGGGTACAATATCATTATATCGTGGCCATCAGAATCCAACGTTCATATATATCTAAATAAAAATTAGAGCTGATTGCAAAATTATGAACAGCGTCTCGGAAATGTCCCTAGTAGGTAGGACCCCGGAGCACATGAGACCAGGATACTGCCTTTGGACTTACTTTCCTCACCGTGTTCCCCAACCCAGAAATACCTCAGTGGGAGGTATGTATACATAAATCACTCGACAGAAAGCAACAGCAGAGCCAAAGTCGGGGAAGTGAAGTCAAAGGGGTCACTGAGAAGAAACGATACACTTTTGACTGGTCCTGAGCTGTAAATGAAGTGAACCTTGATCCAATTTTCGAACATCAGTTTCCGAATCGAGGAATCAACGTCCTTTCATCTTTCGCAGCTTCAACACCGAATATCAGCATTTCCGGGTCCGACGCTGTCTCGGCAATGAAGATGGCACGTCATTTTTCGAGAGTGCAAGTAGAGATAACCTTGATTGTAGCTTGTCAGTATGCAGGGTGTATGTACAGATACGCACCATGGCCGCCGTGCTCGTAATTCCCGCTGTAGCTCATATCTTGACATGGCAGATACTTGCGACAGAATGTGCGCATCGATGCAAGACAAGTATGCGAACTTTTTAAGTCTAGGAAGACTCGATGTGCGTGGCCGCCGTGGTGGTATGTTGAAGTGCTCCGAGTAGTATGTGAAAGCTTAATGTTTACGGGGTCCTAATTCGGACCGCAAGTTCAACTTTTGGGTTTTCGCATAATTTTGCAATCAGGTGCAGAGAAATAAACATGACCGTACGCGTGATACCGATGCCATTAATCGGTAACGGGAATAGATAGGAGAGGTATATATTTCCCACGACTCCGGACTCGTAATTCTATATCGAAAGGACCACACGCTGTCACCAAGACCCGTATGTTGTTCGAGCTTAAGAGTTTATTGAGATTAAAATATCGGCTTCACAGCCCAGATAGTAACTATAGAAAATTTAGTTGTAATCTTCACTCACGCTGTCCGTTAGAATGCCAAAACCACAAGTCGGAGAATTTTCTCATTATCGACCCACGCTGTCATCTCATCTCATCTAATCTCATCTCATACAAACTTGCACACCGAGCCTCTATCATGTTATTTTCCAGTCTACCCAAGTCCCTCTTCAATAGATTATTGTATTGTATTTCTTTTAGAATATTTAATAAAATGAGGTACGAGCAAGCGATGACCCTTCTTCAGGAACCAGATAGAAGGTAACGATATGTCTCATGACAGAAACTGTCGATCCTTATCAAATTCTTATTAAGTTGCGTCTATAATCGCACCCTTAGTCACCGGGAAATTCCCTCGGTCACTTGATCGTCATTCAGAACCATCCGAAGCCTGTCCAACTTCCTCAGCCCATTCTTCCAACCGTTAACACGGACAACTCCCTCGTCACACTTCAAACAGCCCTGTCACAAACTTACTACTCTTTCATCTTGGAGCGCTGTATAGCCTACTCACGTCATGCTGATCAAAGTCAAAACAATGCTCTGCAGCTGCTGATGCCAATGTCATAGTACCTGTTAGATTCAAACAAGACAAGTAGCACGGCGTTTCAGAGTTACTAATTATGTAACGCATCTTCGGAATAGGACATTCTGTCAAGGAATGGGAGAGACCGCGGAGGTCATCACAGGTTGGTCCCCTTCCTCTTCGTCCAATGTGAATATAGCAGCTGTCTCTTCTCAATCCACTCACTCGGATGTCCTTTCCCAAGCATTTCATACTCAAACTTTGCACCATTTGACCTATCCACTCTATTTTAAACTTTAGGTCCTGCGACTACCCCGGCAACTCAGCCTGTACCTAGCACCGTACCCTCTACTATTTAACAGGCAGACCTACTGCCTTTCATCCCTACAACTCGTCGAGCACCCTTGTTCTACTTTGCAAAGGTGATTAGCTTCATTCAACCCATCTTCCTATTTTATTGACCCGCTTCTTACAAAGGTACACCATATCCCTCCAACCCCTTTTTACAATGTCAATCCAATCTTCCCCAACTGTGGTCGTACCTTTGTTTCCTGGTCAAGGGTCTTCACCTGCTGCCCTAGCCTTGGCTCTTCAGCAGGCCCTCCGTGACATTCGCTCACCATCTGGCCAATTACTTTTGGCTTCATGTCACGAGGCCTTCCACGCAGAAGTGTCGAAGCTAACAGCTGATGAGCTTAACGAAACTCGCATTTCCCTGGCCGATTTCCAGGAAGCCACCTCGCTTCTATCATCTTCGAGTCTTTACATGAACAATTCCGTCATTTCCAGCACCTCCCTCTTTCTCTTCCAAGCTCTGAGATATCTCGCTCACTTCTCGGGCTCACCAACGGAATCTAATGGCCGTAGTACTTTTGCAGATAATGCCGATCACAGTCTTGGGGTGACCGGTTTCTCGTCTGGTATCATCACTGCATGCGTGGTAGGAGCCTCCAACAGTATCCTTACCTTCATGTCGCATGCAGTAGAGGCATTCCGCCTAGCATTTTGGATCGGTGTCCGGTCTATGCAGTTTAGAAACAAAGAGCTTCAATCTGCTGTAGGCTTTCCTGACACAGGACTCCCTTGGACCATCGTTTGTGTCGGCTTGAGTAAAGCCGATGTCTTGGGTTTCATTTCTGATTTCGAAGCCAAGGTGAGAGACTATTGCATATTGGTGATGTTAAAAAAAGCTAAACAAGGACTATCAGAACGATTGCAATTCTTCCCTCCACCTGACCGCTATTTTAGACACACAACACGTCACCGTTTCCGGTCGCCCTGATATCCTACAACGTTTCTCGTCCTCAATCTCAATTTCCAAATCTTGCACCATTCATCCAACCACTGTAGATGCTTTATACCATGCGCACGTCCTCCACAATGTTCACGCCCAAGTCTTGGCTGATGTCGGGAAACATTCCATTCACTTCCCTGATTTCTCCGACCTTAAATATCCCGTATTTTCGACCGTCTCCGGACAGCCTGTGTTACCCACTTCTGAGCACTCCTCGCTTGTGGACGCAGTCCTTGACATGATAATCGTGTCTCCTTCAGACTGGCTGTCTGTGGTACAGGGGCTCAGTAATGCGGTGCCGGCTAATATTCCCCCACAAGTATTAAACTTCGGCCCTAGCTCGGGTCTTCTCCGGATGCTGGAGAAAACATTCTCAACCAAGAAAGTTATTTGCACGGACGTGGCCGTTTCTGATTCCGGCAGCACTGGTGGTCCGACGGGGAACTTCAAACAAGAGCCGATTGCAATTGTTGGAATGGCACTTCGCTTACCTGGTGGTGCCAGAAATGCGAACGAGCTTTGGGAACTTCTCGAGCGAGGAATTAATACCATTTCTGAGGCATGTTATTTTTGTGTCTCACGGTATTCCACACATTAAACTTTCCCCGCTCCAGATTCCAGCAGACCGTTTCGAATTAGAGCGCTACACATCTGCTGGCGCTAAAAGCGGCCGCGGGATGAAGGCTCATACTGCAAATTTCATAGATTGTCCTGACGAGTTCGATTACAAATTCTTCAAGGTATCGCCCAGAGAAGCCAAGAGCATGGATCCACAGCAGAGACTTCTTCTGCACACCGCTCACGATGCCCTTGAGAGTGCTGGTTATGTTGCGGATGCTACCCCGTCTTTCCAGCGTGATCACTTTGGTTGTTTCATCGGTACTGCTACCCATGATTATGCAGACAATTTACGGGAGGATATTGACGTGCATTACAGCACTGGTATGCAACCTTTTTTCTTCTCTATGCATTACTTATTCTGACAAATATTCCAGGAACCCTGAAGGCTTTCCTGAGTGGCCGCATATCATACGCAATGCAGCTTGGGGGCCCTTCCATGACCCTTGATACTGCTTGTTCATCGTCAATCGTCGCAATCCATCAAGCTTGTCGTTCACTTGTGAACGGGGACTGCAGTGCTGCAATTGCAGGTGGAGTCAATGTTATGTCGAGTCCAGATGTAAGCTAGACTTTTGGGTTCTGCATATCAATCCCTCAACGGATTCTCCCCTGCCAGATGTTTATTGGCCTGGATCATGGGCATTTCCTCAGCCCGACCGGCCAGTGCAAATCTTTTGATGCATCGGCCGACGGCTACTCTCGATCAGAGGGATGCTCTCTCTTCGTCCTCAAGCGTCTTTCAGATGCCGTTGCAGAGAACGACGATATTCTCGGTGTCATCCGCGCCATTGATCTCAATCAGAGTGGGCTGGCACATTCAATCACCCACCCGCACGTACCTTCCCAGGTTTCTCTGATGAACAGGCTCCTGAAGAACTCCGGCATCGATGCATCGCGCATCAGTGTCGTAGAAGCACACGGTACTGGTACCCAGGCTGGAGATTTCGCCGAACTCCAGAGTATCCGTGCTGTTCTTTGCCGTGCTCGCGACGTCGCAAACCCTCTCCATGTCACTTCGATCAAAGCCAACATCGGTCACTTGGAAGCTGCCTCTGGCGCTGCTGGACTTGCCAAACTTTTGCTCATGTTCCAACACGAGACTATCCCCGCTCAAATTTCCCTCAAAATATTGAACCCACGTATCACGCCGCTAACCCAGGATCATACAGTCATCGACACAGTTCCCACACCATGGGTGCGCGGATCGTCGCCCCGCATGGCGCTGCTCAACAACTTCGGAGCATCAGGTTCAAACGGAGCACTCATAGTGGAAGAGTATCAAAAGCAAGTAAAAGCTCCAGCAAGTGGAACATCTTACGTCTTTGGTATCTCTGCCAAGACTCGCGAGGTTCTTGAAACTCTCCGCCTTCGCTACTTCGACTGGCTTCACGACGCCAGAAATCGCTGGATCCCCATCAGCGACATCGCATATACTGCTACCGCAAGAAGACAGCTGTACCCTTTCAGAATTTCAATTGATGTAGGAGGCAAGGACCAACTCGTCCAGGCTCTTGCAAGTGCTGAGGTGTCTCATGTCGAGGGAGAGTTCGGTCAAGTCGTCTTTGTGTTCTCTGGACAAGGCAGCTACTATCGTGGCATGGGGAAGCTCCTGTACTCGAGCTCTCCGGTCTTCCAGCGCTGCATTGACAGATGCCACCGGTACCTCGTGTCTAAAGGCTTTGCGGGTATCCTCCCAAGCATCATTGGAGGGGCCGCGGATAGTGGGTCGGATGAAATGGAAGAGTTCGAAGCATCTCAAACTTCTACGATGGCGCTTGAAGTCGCGTTGGCGACTTTGTGGATACATTGGGGTTTGACCCCTGCCACAGTTGTTGGGCACAGGTGAGAATTTATTCCAATACACAACTTGTCGATATCTAACATTATCTCACTAGTCTCGGTGAATACGCTGCTCTGGTCATTGCTGAGGTCCTCTCGCTCGAGGCAGCCTTGTTTTTGGTCGCATCTCGCGCTCGCCTCACATGGCGCGGTTGTGTGCCAGGTGCAACAGGCATGCTGGCTGTCAGGCTCGGGGAGCAGCAGATCAATACTGTTTTGAAATCTGGTTCATACCCGGATCTCTCTGTCGCTTGCGTCAACAGTGATCGTGCTTGTGTCGTTTCCGGCGCACTGCCTCAGCTGCAAGCTCTGACAAAGGAGTTGGCGAATACCGGATCCAAAGCCCGTCTGTTGGACGTTCCTTATGGATATCACAGCAAAGCAATGGACCCAGTTCTGGATGAGCTTACCCAGCTGGCACGCACCGTACCCTTGTCTTCACCAAAGGTGTCTGTCGGTTCTACCGTCCTCGGCCGACTTGTTCCCGCAGGAGACAGTTCCACCTTCGACGCAACCTATTTCTCCTCGCATTTCCGTCAGCCTGTCCTTTTCGCCCCAACTGTTGACGTCCTGTGCAAGCACCCCTCACTTCCAAAGGTAGATGCCTGGATCGAGATGGGACCCCAAGCGTCATGCTTGTTGATGATACGCGCTTGTGCATCTGCTCCCAGCCAAGCAGCACTATTGCCTTCGTTGAGCAAGAACGACAACGCCACTCTCACATCCAGCCTCTCCCAGCTCTACAGAACAAGTGCTCCTTTGAACTGGCGTAACGTCTTCTCGCAGCTGTCCCCAGCGAACTGCGCTGATCTGCCGCCATACCCGCTTGAGAGGAACAAGATTTGGGTGCCATACAAGGAACCTTCCTATGAACCTACTGCACCAGCTAAGACTGTGGCACCAGCACGAAGCGCAGCGCCGCAAAAGACCATAGCACCTGCACCTGCACCAGTACGAAGCGCAGCACCTGCACGAAGCACAGCACCAGCACGAAGCGCGCCCCCACAACCGACCATCCCGAAAGCCGATATGATATTTGAATACACCATGCTTGGGTGGTGGGTGCAGTACCCATCGCGCGAGAACGGCAACAAGGCCAGTTTCGACACTCCCATCGAGGTCTTGGGTCCGTTCATCGAAGGACACAAGGTTGCAGGGCACTACCTATGCCCGGCATCAATCTACCTTGAACAAGTCATTTCGGGTGCAGATCTTTCATGCCGCCACCGCAACTTCGATTTCGGGAAGAGCTTCGCTGTCCTCCGGAACGTTACTTTCGCGAAACCGCTTGTTTACCATCCCCAAGTCAACCGCGTTGTTCGTACGCATGTCACCATTCAAGAAGATGGTACTGGTTCTTTCACTGTGACATCCAGACTGCAGTCTTCTTCGGATGAGTCGGCTCACGTCCACGGAGAAATACGCTTCCAATCCACCAAGGAGATCGGTGCTAATCTCGACAATGAATTCAGCCTCATGCCCAAACTCAGTGTTTCGGAGGTTGGGTCACGGAAGGAAGGTCAAGCAGAGGTCTACAACACCCGAACCCTATACGAAGTCGTCTTCCCCCGTGTTGTCGAATACTCCGCAAAGTACCACACCATCCAGTCTCTGACTGCCAGCGCAAATGGAATGGATGGTGTAGCGCAGGTCAAGCTTCCAGATTCCCCACGACACTCCTTTGCCGCTCATCCCGTCTTTGCCGACACCCTCCTCCACTCCGTTGGGTTCCTAGCGAATACGCAAGGCGCTGTTGGTGATGCTTATATCTGCAGCGAGGTCGGATCATTCCAGATGCTCTCCGAGTTCATTGATCATCAGCAAACGTACACTTTCCATTGTCGCGGGTCGTGGACTTCCTTTGAGAACGTCTTTGTCGCTGAGGCTTTTGCTGTCCAAGACCAAGAGCCTCGCCGTGTTGTTGCGCTTATGAGGGGTATTCAATTCAAGCGTGTGCGCATGAAGGGTCTTGCTCTAGCTTTGAAGATGGCAGCAGACGCTGTCCTTGCGCAGTCACGCAATCGGACCGACTCAACCAGTGATGTGCAGACAAGTGACTCCAGCAGGCCATCTTCGCCGGAAACTCTAGTGTCTGAGGATGACGTTAGCGTCCGCGTCAAAGATATCATTGCGCAGGTTCTCGGCCTTCCTAGTGGCGATATACAAGATCATTCCGACTTCAAATCGCTCGGCCTTGACTCCCTCAGTTCATTAGAAGCTCTACACGCGCTCAAGACAGAACTTAACGCTGACCTTCCCCACGACGCATTCGAGTCTCATTCCACGATCGCATCCTTGACCGCTCTCCTCGATAAATCACCCTCCCCCAAGAAGTCGTCGGTAAAATCCCAGGCATCGCCAGCTAGATCCGTTGCATCGACAGTAACAGTGTCCGGTGATGACAGACGCGCCCGCATCAGAGATGTCATCGCGGGGGTACTTGGCCTTCCGGTTTCCGATATAGAAGATGACTCTGACTTCAAATCCCTCGGCCTCGACTCCCTCAGTTCATTAGAGGCTCTGCACGCTCTCAAAACCGAGGCCAATATCGACCTTCCTCACGATGCATTCGAATCTTTTTCCTCAATCGCGTCCTTGAGCTCGTTTCTCGATAAATCCAGCCCCTCTGAGAAGTCCGTAGAAAGATCCTTCCAGAAGTCTGTGGAAAGATCCCAACCGCCAGCAGCTGAGACGACCGAAACAGTGTCTGGTGGTGAAAGAAGCATCCGCATGAGAGGTATTATTGCGGAGGTGCTTGGCCTTCCGGTTTCCGATGTAGAAGATGACTCCGACTTCAAATCGCTCGGCCTTGACTCCCTCAGTTCATTAGAGGCTCTGCATGCGCTCAAAACCGATCTCAATATCGACCTCCCACACGATGCATTCGAATCTCACTCCTCAATCGCATCCTTGAATGCTTTTCTCGATAAATCCTCCTCTCCCAAGAAGTCCTCGGGAAGATCGTCGGCGAGAACATTGCAACCCGCATCGTTTGATGCTCGCATGTCACGACTCCAATCCGGCAAGGACGAAAGCGCTGCCCCGCTGCTTCTGATCCACGATGGCAGCGGCTTGATCAACCATTATAGCCGTTTGACGCCGATGCATCGGGATGTCTATGGTCTCTCCAATCCCAGTCTCATTACTGGTGGAAAATGGGAGAGTGTTGAGCAGATAGCAGAATCCTACACCAACGCTGTTCTGGCTGAGAAAACAAAGCAGATCATCATTGGCGGTAAGCGGTCTTTCTTATTTGTCAGCGGGACATCACTAACGGCGCAATACAGGATGGTCATTTGGTGGAGTTGTAGCCTTTGAAGCTGCTAAGAGGCTCATTCGGAATGGCGTCCGCGTCCGCGGCATCGTTCTCATTGACGTTCCTTGTCCTGGCAAACACGTGCCCCTTTCATCATCTGTGATAGACCACGTCACGAATTCGCACTCCCAAGGAATTGACTCAGCAACCATAAGTCTCATCGGGGAACAATTCAAAGAAAGCACGCGACTCCTTTCTGTCTACAAACCATCTCTTGAAAAGTTTGACATTCCGGTAGCCTTCCTTCGCTCGTCTGAGGGATATGCTCCCGCGGGTTTGGACGTTCCTCACTGGTTGCAATACCGTGGAAGCGAAACTGCCGTCGTTGGTGAATGGGAAGCCCTCACACAATCCTCTGTAAAGACTTGGGCGATTCCCGGTGACCATTTCGCACCCTTCACTCCCGAAAACGTAAGCGTTTGATACCATCACGAAGAACAATCTATTAACACTCAATTTTATAGATCGAACAAACATCCCAGCAGCTCAAGGATGCGTGCCAGTTTGTGGAAAGACTATAGAGGATACCCTGCATTTTTTATTTCACTTGCTCCATACCACGTTAGATTTTGTTTGTGCATTGATCTTTTGAATTCACTCGCACTGCTTGCTCCATACCACTGTTTATGCATAGATATCTTTTCTTTTTCCGGGTCCTGCTTGCATCATAAATTCCTTTATCATTACGCATCTCTGTACTAGTATTTATATAGCCAGTTGACTGTCACGCGACTGCGATTTCGGTCTTCCGTCTGTCAATGCAATTAAGTTTCGATGTATACATTTAGGCCACAGATTGAAAGGCATTAATGGGATAAATGGCTTTGTTTAATAATTCTTTTTCACGTTTGCTCATCTGTGTGGACAAATGAGACTTCCAGTCACTCCAAAATCAGATGTTGCAAACGCAGACTTCATCAGCGGAAGGATCTAAGAAGAACCTCGTCTACAGCTACCTTCAAATCGATAGGCCAGAATCCATTTTTGTTCATTCACCGCTTTTGTTTAGTTGTGGAGCTGGCCAAACAAAAGGGTCCCGCCTATTACGATACTTTGTCGGGTGAGATACCCCAGAATGGTACTGGACTGCGCAACTTCTATGATATGGTATGCGGTTCGTTTAACGCTGTGTCCGACACCCTTCTGAGCTCACTGCTGGTAATACCGGTATGACTATTTATTACCATACGATACTTCGTCGGGGCGAGATACCCCAGAATGGCACTGGACCTGCGCAGCTTTCTCATTCGACACTGTCTTTGGACATTTTCGCTATGGCTGGAAATCGCCATCACATTCCAGTAGCCATAAAGCAATAATATGTCACTATGTCTGCCCAAATGTCATCCAAGGCCGGTTGCTCGAGTGAAGCATGCAAGTACTACTTAATGCTGAGCTCACTGTGCTGGCATGATCCGAAGTAACAGAGACAATGTTAAATATACCATGATGAGTTGGTGATAAATAGTCATACCGGTATTACCAGCAGTGAGCTCAGAAGGGTGTCAGACACAGCGTCAAACGAACCGCATACCATATCATAGAAGTTGCGCAGTCCAGTACCATTCTGGGGTATCTCACCCGACAAAGTATCGTAATAGGCGGGACCCTTTTGTTTGGCCAGCTCCACAACTAAACAAAAGCGGTGAATGAACAAAAATGGATTCTGGCCTATCGATTTGAAGGTAGCTGTAATATGTTACATTCTCTATAATAGATTGAGTAAAATACTATACAGAAAAGGTTCTGAGAATTTTCAGTGTCAGATACAGGAGGGAGAACCCCTTGATAAAAACGGGGCAAGAATAACCCAGTTATCCATGAATTGCCAGTGCTACAGAAATGGAAGTGAACACATATTATATAAAACAAGATGAGATGTACAAGTGATCCGGAGAAGATGGTTAGTGCCAACGGACCTCGAAAAAGTTACAATGGTATGTTCTCCTTGCTCGACAAAATATTCTTGTCTGGATTCTCCGACCTCGTCACTGCGGACTTATGCCTCACAGACTCCATCTCGAAACTTACATCGTCCATGATACACCACTCCTCCTCGGGCATTTGATCTAAAAGACTTGGCTGCGCCTTCAAACTGCTAAAATCAACGCGGGCGGGAGAGCATTCTGCATCTTCGGTGATTGCAGGCGCCACATTTGCGGCTCGGCTCTGTTGACGTTCAGCGAATGTTGCTGATGCACCTCCCGGCGTTGGTTTTGCAGGCTTGAGTTTTGAAGGCAGTGCGCTGCTAAAGCCAAGGCCCAGCGAATCGAATTTGTTGACGAAAGATGCAAGAGCACGACGTTCCTCCTCAAGCTTTATCCTTAGCTGTACTCGGTTCTTAGCACCATAAAAGACACATGTCAACATGCATAAACTGACCTTCTTTTCTTTATCCAGCTGCCTGACAAGTTCGGCCGCCCAAGCCTCCTTTTCTTCTCGCTTTTTTACTTCTTCTTCAAGCTTACCGACCCACTCCTTCTCAACGTCCTCTCTGACGGCTCTCAGAGGCTCCCCAAGATTATCCTCATACCCACACACTACGATTTCGAGCTCACGAATCGTCTTCGCTTGCTCAGCAATGAGCTTGTCTTTCTCGGTTTCTGAAGCATCCGGTGGAAGTTCTGGGCGAGAAAGGAGAGCGGCTTCTAGGGAAAGGATTTGACTTGACTGTGACTCGAGTTGAAGGCGAGTCGCGAGAAGCTCTTGTTGGAGCTGTCATGAACCAATGTTCAACTAAATAGGATGGTCTAACATTATCGAGCCTACAAACCTGGTATGGTGACATATCGAAATCAACTTTGGATGGGCTGGCGGGACGTGATTCGTCTCCTTTACTTTCATCAACCGTTTGAGATGTCAAAATGAGCTTCGTAAGCTGCTGGATTCTAGAATTAAGATCCTTCATCGCTTTTGATTCATCGATTTGCTGTGTCAAAAATCAGTCTGAGAATTATGTAGCGGGAGGCTGATATTACCTCGCGTGCTGAGAGCCTGCGAGTTCGAGCAGGCGCTTCTGCTTCTCGCTCTGAAAGTTTATTCTTGAGCTCCTCAATCTCTTTCCTGTATCGTTCTATCAAAGCATCAGTATCGACAATCTCTTTCTTCTTCGCATTAAGCTAGGAGTGCGGGGAATCAACATCCTATGAGCAATATACAGGAAGAACACGACGAACCTGCACTCGTTTAATCCTCTGAGCAAATAAAAGCGTACTCGTGCTTTCTGCCACGGCAGTTGCATCGGGATTGATGGTGCATATGACAGAGATTCGAGCATCTCCTGATAGCGAAGGCTGAAGCAGCCGTGTTAACTTGGAGTTACGGTAAGGTACGTGGTCACTGAGAAAGACAGTTTAATTATTCCAAGTATAGCAGAGGATGACGCCTCTGACTTTTTATTCTTCGCAGCGTTCTCTGCAAGAGTGCCAATAACGCTCCCAAGTGTCAACAGGCTGGTGTTGATGTACTTCCCCTCCCTGGTTCTCTCTTTATCCGAAGTAGCTTTTTCGGAACCAGCAAGATCAATCAGGCTCTGGATGATGATTTCCAAATATTCAATGACCCCACTGAGACCGAAAAGAGAAATGAAACCCACCAGCACCGAAGTCTGCACGCTTCTTCCTCCGATGGTCTGTAATCGAGGACCGCCAGGTGTCGGTGGGCGCGTGCCGGGAGTTTGACGGCCGCTTGGTGTCTCGCTCCTTTTCTCTCCCCTTTCTCTGCTCTCCACTACAAGTCGGAATACGCTGTGGCTTCTACTACTCCGCTCATTCCAGTCTGTGCTAGCTGTTCTTCTGTTCCTTTCTCCTCGCTCAAGGACTTCTTTGACGCTCTTCAAGCTTGTCACGACTTCTTCTCGAAGTGGGACTAGAATACCCGAACCCTGAATTTGAACGGGCTGAGCAGCAGACATTGAAGGTGGCGCGAGTAGGTCATATATCGTTTCATTGTAAATTTCGAGGTAAGAACATCGAAGAAGATATTCACGAGTGGGTGTGCGGCGGATGTAACCAAACACATCCTTCATTGCACGCGGTATTATGCCCGGTTGATCTTCGGTTCCAGACTAAATAAAACTATGAGGAAGTTCAAAAGTGGATGCAAAGGCGCGGTCTCACAAGAGTAAACGTTTTCCCGCTGGCTGTTTGGCCATAAGCGAAAATAATAGAATTGTAGCCGTCCATGGCAGCGCAGACATGGCCGCGAGCAACAGCATTGTAGACCGGCCTATTCTCGGAACCCGTAATGACTTCGTCAAAATTAAACTCTGGTGGTGTGGTGGCAGTTGACTTTGCGTATTGAGGGAAAAGCTTTATGGTGCGTTGTGCGCTATGATCCCATGCGGGATGCGCCGAGGTGGTAGGGCGGATTCTGTATATTGGAATGGTTTCAGTGTATCGAGAATAAGCTAGAGGAGCAAAATCACCTTATAGATACAAGAACCTTGTCTTCCTTTCCGTAATTAGGTCCAAGGATAGTGGCCTCATCGATGTCTGCAGAAACATCACCGGGCTCAACGGTCTGAAAATCGACTAGTGCATCTTCTGGATCAATCCGACTAACATCCATATCACTCGTGGCAACATGAGAGGTTGGAGTTTGACTCCTAGGCGTTCCAGGTGTGCGAGGGCGAGTTCCTTCGAAGGACTTCTTAGCTGGAGTTGCAGGCACAGTTGCAAGAGACGACTTGGTTGCGGCAGTGGTCCGCAGCCGGGACTCAGAAGATAGGGCTGCCTTAAATTTCTTTGCTGTCGAACCAAGAACGCTACTAGTCTTTATTGCAGAGGGGAGTTCACTGCTGGATGCAAAGGAAAGCGGACGTTTGGGTGTGAAAGGTACTGATCGTGTGAGCTTGCTGGGGGCAGGTGTGGATGCCATCGTTGACATATATCTCGCGGTGGTCGTCGTCTTCAATAAAGGTGCGAAGTATGTATTTGCAGATTGGTACAACGGACGTAAGTTGTTCAACCCTGGGAATAGAAACGCGTAGTACTGAGTTCACGTGCCAGCTCGGACGCGTCGCACCACGTGACTTTACAAATTAGTTGAGCCATCGAAAAGTCTGTCACGGTGCACCACAGTCCGCTACTCACATCAGACCATCGGGCATGGTGGAAGAATTGAATGTCATATGGAGACATTTCATCTCATGACTGAGCGGTCATACAATTCTCTAGGCGTGAAAGACTGACCGACGTATCAAGGACCTGAGATCATCCTCCTTCCTTCAACTTTCTGGTCGATTCAAGTTGGTACGGTATTCGAATATATATAGCCCGATCAACAAATCTTCGATTCATTCTTCCTTGCATTTCTTGGCAGAGTTCCGTGGCGCCCTCCCAAAATGCTTAGCGCCTGAAGTCAACATAGCAGCAAACATTGCCTCAAGGCCAGCGCCCACCCTGTGTCCAACTTCTTGTCTTACACTACTTTGATTAATTATTCATCATGAATAACCCAATTCAATTGGGGAACCCCGAGTCCAGCTCAGCTCCTCCTCCAGACATCGAGACGCCCAACGAAACAAATACTGCCGCTGAGCGCCGGGTAAGTGGTTCATGTTCATGAAGTCGAAACTCAATGACGATCCATCCTTTCTCTAGGGCCGACCCCGTGGCAAAATCCGTCGCTTGCTGGGCAAGGTTAAGAATGGTGTCGTCGAAAAGATTTCTGTAAGTCGAAATAAATACTCAGTCCGGGTTTAAGGCTGATATCTTACGCAAGCGCTCAAAGTTCAACGATTCACGCAGCCGCGACCCCGTTCAGGTAGGCGACATTCCGATTTTTGCTCTCTGTCTAACTTCTACTGGCCACACCGGGCTCAGGATACTTCTGCTGTTGTGCAACAAGGCGCCGATCCCCAATCTGTGAACAAGGCACTTCATGATGCCGGTCATGGTACAGATCAGATGAAATCACTTTTGGGACGTGCGAGACCCGTATTATCCGCAGGCAAAAATGGATCAGCAACACTTGATGATGTAGACAGTATAGAGACCACTTATCTCCAACCCCTCAGGATATTCGACGCTATGATCGGGACGATAGCAGATGTATGTTTTCTCTCTTCCTCTTTAGAACTAGATCAACAACGTTCTGCAGGTGCATCCGTATGCAAAGATGGCATTGGGCGTGCTTTCTTGCGCATCAAAAGTACGTTTTTCTTGCCGTTATTCGTATGTCATACTCACTTGTTCTGCATGCAGATAATTCTTGCTCAAGCGGATCGCGACGAAGCGGTGCTTGACCTCTACAAGAAGTTGGGTCAAGTGTATGGCTTCATAACGCAAGACGGCGCGCTTCTCAAGATTTCGTCGATGAGGAACATCTTGGGACAGATTTCTCAGCAGACCCTAGAATGCGCCAATTTCATCAGGGATTATTCAGAGAAGAAAAGCTTTTGTGAGTCTCCAACAAGTCTTTACACTTGGCAGATTTTTATTCTTATTACAGGGGAGAGACTCGGAAAGAATATCGTCTCGGAAACAAACGATACGATACAACAGTATAACGATGTGTTGGATGCGCTCATGCAAAACTTCCGCGACCAGGTCACTCGCAACGTAGCCACCTATATTCACGATACAAGTAAGGATTGTATTTTCTTCTGACTCGGCATCCATTCATACCTCTACAGGCGAAATACTGGAATTCAGTGGTATGGCTTATGCGGAGGCCGCAGGACTAGATACTAGGAAGCGATGCCTGCAAGAGACGCGCACAGACATTCTCTCCGACATCATGGGGTGGATCAACGACAGCGGAGATGACGTTCCGCGCGTGCTATGGCTATCCGGACCTGCCGGAACGGGTAAATCAGCCATTGCTCACACAATCGCCAGCTCGTTCATCGGGGTGGGCGGACTCGGTGCTTGTTACTGCTTCGACCGAAACACGGAGGATCGCCACAAAAAGGTTTTCACCACTATCGCGCGAGACCTGGCTGACCGTCATCCGGAGGTGAGACGAGCGTTGGCGCATGCCGTCAAGAACCAAACTGCGCTCAAGACTACACCGGATGTCGTACAGCAGTGGCAGAAGCTTCTCATAGAACCGTTAGGGAAGCTTTCTGAGTCACCCATGGGGCCCGTTGTGATTGTTATCGACGCACTGGACGAAAGTGGCGAGGCAGTGGAGACGCGTAGCGACCTTCTTCGCATTCTTTCCGGTAAACTTCGAGACCCGACCATTAGCCATATCACGAAACTCCCGAAGAACTTCCGGATCATAGTGACCTCCCGCCCGCTTCGCGACATTCAGAATTCTTTTGCGGGCGCTCAACACATTCGAAGGATTTCCATGGACGACATTCCACTAGAAGTCGCGGAACGCGATATCTATGCTTACGTGTCGGAGACACTCGGAGAGCTTCCGCAATTTGGGAAGAACGAGTTTACAGCCCTCGCCAAGAAAGCTGATGGTCTTTTCGAGTGGGCACGTCTTGCTTGCAAATACATCGAAGCACCTCCTCTCGGCTCATCTTCCGTTCAGTTCTTCAACGTCATCGTATCCCGCGATGGTGTCGAACGGGGGCACTTGTTGTACGATATGTATGACTTAATTCTGAAGCAGATCATACGAAAGGATAGACACACAGACCCCAAGTCTCAGCAAACACAGTTAGCGATGTTTCGTTCCGTGATGGGACAAATTCTTGGCACAGCCGAACCCCTCCCATTGAATTCCCTGAATGCCATGCGAAGCCATTTTCCAGATGAAAGCGAGCGTTACAAAGTGGAGGTCGTAGTAGAACATATGGGATCCCTCCTTAGCGGCACCACCAACTCATCCACCCCAATCCGACCTCTTCATGCATCCTTTCGAGACTTCCTGACAGATCAATCACACGCTGGAGAGTTCTTCGTCGACGTGCCGAAGGTTCAACGAAACCTTGCTTTCGCCTCGCTTGGAGTGATGAAAGATGAACTCTTCTTCAATATCTGCAATTTAAAATCATCTTATCTCCCCAACTCTGAAGATCCCGATCTGCGAGAACGAGTCAAAAAATACATTTCTTCACATCTATCCTATACCTGTCGATTCTGGCTTTCACACGTACCAGCCACTGCCTTTGATCCAGAACTCGCCAAAGAAATAAAATCACTCTTCGACCATGAACGACTGTTCTTCTGGCTCGAGACACTCGGCCTTATCAATGCGCTCAGCGGCGCAGTCCCCGCCCTTCCGCTCATTGCCAAGTGGTTGAAGGTGAGCACACGGTTATTGGGTATCAGATAACATACTCACTAATGCGCAATCACAATTACAGGGTTACACCGGATACGAAGATGTCTCGTCTGCTGCAACGGACGTGCAGAGATTCATTCAACTCTTTGCCGGCATGATCTTGCACAGCACACCTCATCTCTATGTATCAGCACTTCCATTCTCTCCCCTCAACTCTGTACTATCCAAAACGTTTTCTGCACGGTTTCCAAACTCTCTTCGCGTAGCATCTGGACGTGATATCAACTGGACGGCCGTTCAGACTGTGATCAGCGGACACACTGGTTGGGTTAACTCAGTCTCGTTCTCGCCGGATGGGACTCGCATTGCGACTGGATCGGGTGATCGCACTGTGCGGTTATGGGATGCAGCAACGGGGCAGCCAGTAAGCCAGCCCTTCCTGGGACACACCGACTCAGTTACCTCAGTTTCATTCTCGCCGGATGGGACACGCATCGTGTCTGGCTCGTACGATAAGACCGTCCGGTTGTGGGATGTAGCAACGTGGCAGGCTATTGGTGAACCCTTATCGGGGCATACTTCGCACATTAACTCAGTCGCATTCTCGCCGAACGGAACTCATATCGTTTCAGGTTCATACGACAAGACTCTCCGGCTATGGGATGCATCAACGCAGCAGCCAGTTGGTGAGCCCTTGGAAGGGCACACTGAATCGGTCACATCAGTCTCATTCTCTCCGGATGGGAAACACATCGTTTCTGGCTCGTACGATAACACCATCCGGCTGTGGGATGCAGGAACGGGGGCGCCTGTCGGTGAGCCCTTACTGGGGCACACTAGTTTGGTTACGTCAGTCTCGTTCTCTCCAGATGGGACTCGCATCGTCTCTGGTTCGGACGATAAGATTGTCCAGCTGTGGGATGTGGCGACAGGGAGGCCTGTCGGTGAGCCCATGGAGGGGCACACTGATTGGGTGAGGTCAGTTTCGTTCTCGCCAGACGGAAGTCGTATTGTGACAGGTTCGGACGACAATACTGTCCGGTTATGGGATCCAGCAACAGGGAAGCCAGTGGGTGAGCCCTTACTGGGGCATACTCATTATGTCCGCTCAGTCTCGTTTTCTCCGGATGGGACTCGCATCGCGACCGGTTCTGCCGATAACACTGTCCGACTGTGGGATGCATCTACAGGGAAACCAGCTGGCGAGTCTTTGCGAGGGCACACCAATTCCACTTTCATTATCTCAGTCTCGCTATCGCCGGATGGGACCCGCTTCGCCACTGGTTCGATGGATGGCACTGTCCAGCTGTTGGATGCAGCGACAGGTCGTCCAGTTGGAGAACCCTTGTTGGGGCATACTGGTTATGTCAGCTCAGTATCGTTCTCTTCGGATGGGACTCGCATTGCAACTGGTTCTGCAGATGAGACTGTCCGACTGTGGAACGCAGGGACAGGGCAGTTAGTGGGTGAGCCTTTCCGCGGGCACACTGGTGGGGTTAAATCTGTCTCGTTCTCTCCGGATGCGACTCGCATTGTTTCTGTTTCAGATGATCAGACAGTCCGGCTATGGGATGCAGGAACGCGGAAGCCAGTTGGTGAGCCCTTACTGGGGCACACTGATTGTGTTTGGTCAGTCTCATTCTCGCCGGACGGAACTCGCATCGTGACTGGTTCTAGCGATAAAACTGTCCGGTTGTGGGACGCAGGGACAGGGAAGTTAGTGGGTGAGCCCTTCCTTGGGCACACTAGTGAGGTTCGCTCGGTCTCGTTCTCTCCGGACGGGACTCGCATCATTTCTGGTTCGGACGATAAGACAGTCCGGCTGTGGGATGTAGTAACAGGGAAGCCTATTGGAGAGCTCTTGAAGGGGCACACTGGCAGGGTTTGGTCGGTCTCATTCTCACCAGATGGGACTCGCATTGTATCTGGTTCAGAAGACAATACTATCCGGCTGTGGGAACTAGCAACAGGGCAGCCAGTCGGTGAGCCCTTGCGGGGCCATACCGCAGGGGTCAACTCAGTCTCTTTCTCGCGGGATGGGACTCGTATCATTTCTTATTCATGGGATAGAAGTGTCCGAGTGTGGTATGCAGCGATTGGGAAGTCATTGCAAAACCATGCCGAAGAAGACTGTTCAGCATTCTCCCCGCACGGCAGTTGCATCCCAGATCCGACAGCGGCCACCCTCACACCCAACACTGCAAACGATGCCTTCATTTCCTACTCATCAAATCCAACTCATGCACTGCGCGACACTGCTGAGCTACTCACGGGCACCTCCTATGATGACCACACATTTGTGCTCGGAGAAGATGGATGGATAATGGGACCCAATCGTCGGCTCTTATTCTGGGTACCACCCACTTCTCGTAGACCATTTTATACTCCTCGGACTGCATTTTTGATACCCAGAGGTGTTGAGCTTGATTTAAGTCGCATGGCACATGGTACACGCTGGCAGGACTGCTACAATGAGTGAGTCTCCAGTGTTTTCCATTCCTCGCAGTCAATTAATCCGATGTTTATAGCTCTTCATTACGATAGCCTCGTTCCGGTAAAGTAATTGGCGGAGATGCCAGAGACACTTTGTGGAGTACGATATGGGATGTACAGTTGGTAATCTATCATTACATTCGAGTTCGGGGTGGTTTGACCGAACGATGTGTTAGAAAGATGATTGGGTGTCAGGTTTTCGAGAGCATAGAAGATTATAGAGCAACGATCCGAGAAAATGATAGGAACATGCACGGTTGGCCTGCTTAAGTACCTGAGCTTATGTGGCGAATAACAAATTCATTCATTCATAAATCACGACTCTACTAGAGCTCTGCGGCTGATGTTTACAATACACGGAACGCAAACTTAAGTCTAGTTGTCCGGCCAATTCGTCAGTAGTCTCCTTTCCAGGATTGATCACACATAGTTCCACTCTTTTAGTATTTCATTCCACGTACTTCTTGTGCTTCTTGTGCCAGCTCTCAATGGAATCACTGGGATAATCCTCGAACACATTCTTCCTTCCCTCTGGAAGGCGCACATAGTTAAGCTTTGAATTCAGTTTAAGAACAACCTTTGAAATCCATGCATCAGAGTAACCGCACTTGAGTGGCTAAGAACACTTACAAACTCATCAGGTGCCTCCAGTTCTGGCAAGTCGATAACTGATGCAAATGGATGCAAAAATTCAGGCCTTTATGTCGAGATACCTTGAGAAAAATTCGATACACAGATATCACTCAAGCACCCACCAGGTTTCGTCATAAAGCCATAGCATAGAAGAGCATTTCATGCAAAAATTGCGCTCAGAAATTGCGATATGCTCCTTTGGAGTATCCCTGTCCATCACAGCCTTATACACTCTTATTCTCGTACTCAGCAAGGAGGCACGGTAAGTTACGTGACTAAACTACGTACCCGATGTATTCTTTACCTTGGGTGATAATCAAGGTTTTGGAATGTGCACCAAGATTAATCGAACCGCCAACACCACCTACTTTGCGGCAAATGGAACATACACATAGCTTTCAATGTCTACGGTCACGAAAGATGGTAGAGGTTTAAGTTGTGGGTACGCTCACCTGATATGGAACAGGGGTGCTGCTTTTCACTGTAAATCGCACAGTACCACAATGGCAGCTCCCTTCAAGTGTAATTGGCATGGCGTCCGGGAGTATGTCAGTCAGGCCCCTGAGTCGGAGAAAAACCGGATTTCGTTTAATTTCGAGCTCCGCTTGAAATACTCTATATAAACAATGTCTTTTTTTGTGTGTTCCTCCAAGAAGGCTTGCCACGCTGGTCGTTTTGCAGGATTTCCACTGTCGACTCAGTGCCATGGACTCTACGAGTCTTTGTTTACCTTCGAGAACGAACCCACTATAGGAAGTGTCGCGGTGCCATCTTGAGGCCGTGGCATGTCGATTTTTCTCTGGGACATCCAAATTCATCTCCGTCTTTCTGTAATCTTGATTCCTACATAATGTGAGTCTTTGATTTTTTGTCCCTCATTGCGTACATGCAGGCTGTCCACGATGTTAAAAAATTATACTGATTTTAATGAATACGACCTGCTCGACAAGCAGGATATGACCTTCCACGCTTCTTCTGAGACTTTACCTTTTTCCTCTTATCTCATCTATTTGCTTCGATTGCTAATTACACCCATCTTGCAGGTGCTTGATGATTCTTTCCCTCATGTATATTACGCCACACGATTCAAATATTATTTCATATCCTCTAGACTGAGTGTGGCGTTTGTTCTGCGGGTACCTTTATAGTATCTGGGTGTGTATGTGATACTCCGCGGGTAACCGTCCCCGGCCAATCGGTAAATATTGTGACATCGAGCACATACAGGTTCTTGACTCTTGAGTAATGCCGCTAACTCCTTTAGATCAGTATCGTAGGTTCATACTACCATTAACAAGCTGATATCATCCATTGAAAAACGCGTGCTATTAGTCAGTCCTGGTCATTTTTTGTACCGTGAGGGGGTCATCTTTTTAGATCATTTCCGGTAACTCAGACCTTAGCAGTGGCCAGATTGTCGAACAATGAGAGCAGTCGGATTTGACGAGGCGTAAGTGCACAAGCCACCCGCATCAGTGAAAGCCAGATCGCTGTTTATCGTCGTCGGACACTCTTATGCACTTGCTCCAATTCCTTACTGTGATTCGTATACGTCTTTGTTGGATGCACGGTCAGAATTGTGTTTGTAGCATCGGGCATGATAGCTTAACAGAAAATTAGGTTTTAAACGGGAACCACGGATATACATAGGTGTCTGTGTGAATACCTATAAGCCACTCCCAGCCAACCAACGTTGTACCATGGTGAGTGCTTCTTTGGGTTTGTCGAGTGGGACCTGTCACTTTGAGTCAGCATTGCAATGAAGTCGAATGTGAGCTTGACACTGACCATATGGCCTGCACCATCCACAGTAGCAAACGTGAGCCCGTTTGCACTCCTAGTCTTTCCAGCGACTTTTCCATCAATTAGCCAAGACTCGAGGGGTTGCTGCCCAAACGCTTCTTTGCCGCTCCACTCCATGTTGAGCGTCCACGCCTGGTTACCAAGCCAGTTGCAGATCCAGTCATATGATCCCACATATATCAATGCGCGTACGCCGCGCTCAAGAAGTGCGGCAACGTGAGGGTAGGTTGGGTGATACTCATCCATAGCCAACGCGAAAGCCTGCCCAACGGGATCACTGCAGGAGCTATAGTTTCCTGTCACAGCGGGATCCACGCCGAGTTTCTGACGCACGGATGGTTGATCAAGGAAGTTTGCCATAGACCTAGCCTAAAGTTAGCTAGGCTGATTGCACGAAAAGACTGTCGGCTCACAGCGTAATGGGATAACATAACGTCTCCGCGATAGGTCCATCGCAGGCCTTGCTGAGATCGTAGGGATTCATGCCTACCGTAATATGAATATGTGCATGTAGACAGGGGAGATCGTTAAACCTACCGGTCGAGAAAAAAGGTTCTGATATCTCAGTGTCACAGAAGTTTGAAGCCGCTTCGCAGTTCATTAAATCGAATTGGTTGATGCATGAATCTGTCAACCACTTTTGGCATCGAGGGAGCTATGGAAAGTAGGTCAGCTTCCATCGACGTCATCTGTATGAAGGCACCGAACCGCTTTCTTCATACGATTACAGGCACTGGAAGATGTGTCAGTCAATAAATATTGATGTCAGAATTCACATACGAGATGCTCTGCACAGGGGAGACCGATGCGCCAGTGCATTGCATTTCTACATAGGCCGCAGTCATCGTGTAAAAGTCGGTCAAACCGTTGCCTATACGTGGGATAAGATAAGTTGATGAAATTGTTTCTGGTGCGAATAGTTACCGATCATGATAGACTGAAGGTTGATTGGCGTAACACCAGCCGCAGTTAACAAGGCATTCTGGTCGTAGACTGCAGCAGCGAAGACCGGAACGTAACGTCCCTTCAATTTCCCGATTAATCTTTCTTCACGCCGTAACGGTATGAACCATACGTACTCCATAAGACTCTCCAGCCATGTGAAATGCACGTCCTTTGAACTGAGTGAAGTTTTCGAAGAAAATCGCGACAAATGCAGCGATATCTTTCGAAGCTTCCTCAGTAGTACTCTTGCCAGACGGTTAATAGTGTAGTTTCATGCGATGGACATTCGACCTACCACGGTCTCTCCATAGTCTGCGTACGAGAAACCAACACCAATTGGCTGATCCACAAAGAAGATATTCGCATTAGAGTTCCAGGACTCGGGATGGAACACCGTGCTAGTGTCGTTTACCACTCGACAAGGTCCTAGTTCCACGTAGACGCCAAGGCTGGAGGAACACCCAGGACCTGATAAACATGTTGCATGAACTGCAACAGAACTCTCCTGCAGGAAAACTTACCACCATTGGTCCAGAAGATCACATCGTCTTTGGCAGGATCATTCCTACTCTCGAAAAAGTAAAAGAATAGATGCCTGGCCTGGATATCGATGTACCCCGTGTAAGCACTGAGGTTTAGACGCGTTATCGTACCAGTCCTAAACATCTGCAGACTATACTCACTTCACAGTTCCATCACAGAAATCAGAAGACTTTTTAATCCGAACACTATGGTTCGGGAATAAAGGATGGCCGAGGGTAGTAAATTGTGCCTCTGAGAGTGCACTGAGTTGCTCAACAGGCATGAACAACCCTTCGTCGTAAGGCGCTGTGAAAGACTGTGTAAACGACTTCATGAGCTGCCTTGAAGTTCCATAGTTGGGAGTGTCTAGACCAAGGAACGCTTGGGTTGTCGCGCCAGCTGCGAGCGCGAAACAGAGGGTGCTGAAAGCCCTCCTCTTGGTGAACATGGTGGTAGTGTAGACTTGAGAAAAAGAAGGCTTACGGCGCGCGTGATTCTCAATCGTGTTCTTTAAATTGACCATATAGGTCGCCAAGAGATCACGAGACCAGCATGGTACCCAGGCCCTTCATTCCTATGAGAACCCTTTTGACGGAGTGTGGGACACGGTGACGGTAGAAGCTTAGACTTCGGTAGCCCGGGTCCACTGTTCAGGTCCAGACTTTCTATGACGTTTAAATTCAGGTCAATTTGGCCTATAAATTCAGTGCTTATTGTACCATATTTCGCCATTTGTTATCAGTGGACAAATATGTCTAAACATATATGGCGCGGTACAACTTGAAGTTTAAGCAAGTGACGGGTCGTACAGTACTAGTACTAACGCACTTCTACGATCTCCCTCCTCGTCTACCAGACCCTCGCTAACTATCATAATGTCTCCTCCAACTTCTGGGAAAAGCAAAGAATCAGGGACTGCCCGGGTTCTGGGGTCTGGTGCATCTGGTTTGTACTTCGGTTTCGGTCTGCAATGCTAATAACGAAGTAGCTCACTGTGTCATGGCCACTAGGTGTCGCTGAGTTACTGGTATTTCATCCAGTTGACACAGTAGCAAAACGGCTTATGAGCAATAAAGCCAAAGTACATTTTTATTGTAAAACTCATTTGTTGCAATTTGTTGACCACCTTTTGACATCCAGGTATCCTTCTCAACGCTTTCCCCGATCGTGTTCCGCGACTACGCTACGGCTTCGTTGCCTAAAAAGCTCCTGTCTCTATTCCCCGGTCTTGGGTATGCAGCAGGGTACAAAATTTCGCAACGGATATACAAGTTCGGTGGGCAACCATGGTTCAATGAGATCATCACGCGAAATTACAAGAGCGAGTTCACGAGCGTATTTGGCGAGAGGAAGGGCAAGATGATGATGCAGGCAACTGCTGGCAGGTAGATTTGAATTTTCACGTGGTAAATGCAATGTGCTGATTGTTCCGCGCAGCTTGACTGGTATTGGTGAAGTTGTGGGTCATTTTTCACCCTAGCTTTCTGACTGGGTAGTAACGTTCTATCAGGTTCTACTTCCTCTAGATGCCTTGAAGATAAAACGACAAGTCAACCCCGAGGCGTTCCGTGGACGAGGAGTCCTTCGGATATTCATGGAGGAAGGCACCACCCTATACCGTGGATGGGGTTGGACCATGGCCCGAAATGCGCCAGGTTCCTTTGCGGTAAGTCTATTTCGGTGGCCATGTTCATCGTGCTGAACCTCTGTTTCAGCTCTTCGGCGCTTCGGCGGTGACGAAGGAGTACGCGCTTGGTGTCACTGACTATTCCAAAGCCACGTGGACCCAGAACTTCATTGCATCTATCGCAGGAGCTGTTGCGTCTATCACAATTGCAGCACCCCTAGACACAGTCAAGACTCGTATCCAAAATGCAAACTTCGAACAGAAGGTGCCTGGCCTAACGGTCGTGAGGGACCTTATCCGAAATGAAGGCCCTACAGCGTTCTTCAAGGGCTTGACCCCTAAAGTGATTAGTCTTTATTCTAGTTCAACTTCGTGCTAATGACTTGTGAATGTAGATTCTTGTCGTTGGGCCGAAGCTGGTCTTCAGTTATACCCTCGCGCAATCACTAATACCTTTCTTTGGGAAGTACGTATGAACGGTAAAACACATTCCCTAGTCTATGATATCTCGGTCCTGCTTAGCTTTGGATATGCCTGGTGCTTGCACATTGGCTGCAGCCTTGTTGACATTGCTACACTGATCTAAAAACGTCCAACTAACAATAATACACCCTTACAAAAAAAATTGTCAAGAATGAGCGTGGTAGCTTTGCATTGAACCTTTCTCGATGAATTTGCGGTCCTGCATGTGCAAATCTACTTAAGCGAAAAACAAAAATTTACTGTAAATATGACTGCATAGCTGGAATCTACGAAAAATATCTTTTCAAACATAAATCATGTTACCTATTCAAATATTGTTGATACAGCCCCGGCTGCCCAGGGCTGCCCTCGTAGTGATCGATCGATATTAAGTTCACTCGAAATCCGATGAGTCACACTATACATTGACAGAATCTAGATGAGTCTCAGAGGAACTGTTTATCAGAAAGAAGCTCACGGAGGCTCTGATCATGAGCGACTAGTAGTGCTGGTTGCTGCATGCAGGTACCTGATCCTGAAATAGTAGGCGGTAAATATGCGACACGTCTCAGGCTCAACAGTGTGCTTCAGTTCGGCAACGTGGATGACCTATGTGGCCGCACCGCACCGCATGCAACCTGCCAGGTCATACGATGGGCCTTCGAGTTTTTTAAATTCGATTCTTGATCAGCACTGCTTCAAGTTCCCCTAGGTCATGTCCGATGTGTCACCTCTACTGGGCAAATATTGCCCATGGCCTACATAGACTTGATATAGACCACGGATGTGACGGAACCCATTCTTCTTTCTTGACAATTGCGTAGCAATATGATACGATCAACATGCGATGCCAGGATCTACCAGTGACAATATTCGGAAGGCATCAAGGCCCGGCGAGACACCCCATAATCGAGAAAGAATGAGTCTCCCCTAGCTAGACTATGTAAAAGGAGAACAGCCCAATCTTTCTTCATATAGTCTGGCTAGGGACTCCCCGAAAGCCATCATGGCGATGTGATTCGACGAATCAAAGTAAAAGTTACGTCAGACAAAGAACTGGCCTTTTACTCAATATTGGCGCTCACCGCATGTCGAAACTCTCCAATATTAATCAATCCAGGCCTTGAACGATTACAGGTGAACGCTATCTCACATGCATACTAGAGGAAGACAAGGGTTCGCACTGGCAACATTCAATCATCGGAATACTTCTTAGAATTAGCGCTGTGAAAAGTTTTCTTGAATTCGCGCTGCGCGGGACAAGCCAGGCTCTAACCAGGGTCCAGGGTTACACATAATCGTTATTATTATGGTACGAGAATATTCGCAGAAGTCGCATGGACCACAGATGGCCTAACCAATACGCCGTTCATCGGTGCGAAAACGGGGTGTATAGCGCTTGCCAGGATAACTGCGGATCGCACTACACAGCGCCAGTGTCACGGTTTCGACTTTTAAGTCATTCGAACTCCAGTATGGCTTGTGGTATTTCAATGACTTCCTCGCGAGTGGCGTTTTGGAAACCACAGATAGACGCGAGAAGCTGTGATACTTACTGGTCGATGTGTTGCGGCATGAACCTGTGAATGGACGATTGGCGCTGCCTTGCGGAATCGATGTCTTCCACTTGCAGGACATCAAAGACTCGCCTACCTTGCCTACTTTTCCCTAAGCATCAGAGCAGCATACCAGTCAGTGAGTACTGGTCAACTTTTTCGTCCCTATAATTGAATCACCATTCGTGGCAGAGTCGGATTCATCCACCAGATTACTGTGACGAGCTATGGTTCTTTCCAAAGTGGTGGACCTGTAAGGAAGCTTCAACCGCAGCGCAAGCCAAAGGATCAACGTTGTCATCTCTTACGTCCCCCACTGCCAGACGGATCCATTCCCAGGATGCCAGAGATTTTGCCAGTCTGGGAACGGCCATACGAATCGATCCCGCCAACGCGCCCACCGCCGCCGTCGCCGCCTAACATCTCGCTGGAATGCTGCATGTTCATGCTCCGCCTCAACTCTGCCCGCCACCCTCCTTGCTCACCCATCTCCTACCCGCCCCTCTCCTTGCCCGCTTATCGAGGAGGGCGGGGCAGCCATGATGCTGTGTACGGCTGAGGCTGGATGATGAGAAGGCCAGCACATCGCAAGAACCAGCCAAGATCAATATATGACATAGAAATGTGTTAGAAATGAGCTCACTATGTTGCTATGGCATGGCAACAAAAAGACTCCCAACGTCCATGGAAGTAAGTCCTTAGTGCTATTGCACACAGTGAGCAAGCGTGAGAAACAGTGACGGGCACAGAAACATTCACACTCCGCTTGGAGGTGCCCGATGCCCTATACTTGGTCCGGACCGGCCATTTCAGAGATGGGCCCTCTGTCGCGTTCGCTCAAACTCGTCACTTACTGGGGCTCGCAACCATGAAACCAAACTCGTACCGGAAGGTAAAAGTGGGAGAATGTGCATTTGGTTCCCTGCACTCCGGCACTCGACCTACAAATGGGCCCCAAGTACTAATACTGCGCCAGCCCTGGAACCAGAATTCCAGCTTATCCTCCGTAGGATCCCCCAGATGTCCCTGTCGATGTTGCTGCTTGCCATGATCAAGACGACTGTAAAGTCAAGTGGTATGATGTATCACCAGGACCTGCAGCTTAAAGTCATTCGTGTATCACACTTTTTGCTACAGTACGAGTAAGTGATACATTATTCTCCCAGCTACTTGTGAGTAGGCAATCTTCAAATCGGTCCTGGCACGAAGAGTAACTTTGATTTGTAGAAGGATACAAGACTATTCTATATGTACATACATTAGTAACACGAAGACGGACAGGAAGTATTACGCGCAGGGAGCCGAATGAGAACTTGATACCACAAAGGACAAAGCAAGGAAGGCGGAAGGTCATGTATTTATCGTAATTATGCAACTCAAAACTTTCAGGTCTGCGTGAGACATGAATCACGTACTAACGTTCTAGTCGTAAGAATTAGTGCAGTGCGTGAAAGAAGTGAAACTGATCTCACCTCCAGAAGCCATGCACTAGGTGTTAGGTGTTAGGCTCCACACTTGTAGGGCCTTTTAGGAAGGAGCTTGATGATTCGGTCCGGCGGGACAGCATAGCGGGGGCAATCAAGATGCCATCGAAGTGAGCCGACCATCCAGTGTTGCAACCCTTCGATATAGATAGCCACCTGCCTGTCAACTTCTTCGCCCCACGAGGGGAGGATAGCACGGTTGGAGTCGAAGCGCTGGATGGCATCTTTGCACATTTGACCAGCGTAGTCCATGGCACCTTGCAGGTCTAGTCCTAGTTCGTGCATGATCATGGGAACTATGTTTTCCCAGGGTGCGTGACCGCAAGATTGCTCCTTGTTGTATGACAAAATATCCTGTCGGCGGTAATGTCAGCGGCTCCCCTGTGTTAAATGACAGCACAAACTTACGTTGTGCCAACAAACATGATCATTGGTCGCTTCCTCCAAGGCCTTCACAACTGGATGCGACATAACTTCGTCGGGAAGATCAATTCGAGCTACGAATTCGATGAGGCTAAAGCAGGGCTTCACTCCGCCTGTATCTCGCCTCAAAGCAATGTAAGATTCTAGATCATATACATGCTCTTTAGCACGGTCATCCACCTGCTTGGCCACAGCAGCGAAGTACAATTCGCTTGCGTAGATAAACCGCTCTGTGCAGCCGGGACCTGCAGTCTCCTTAAAGCGACTGAAAAACCTAACCACATAACGACTTTTAGAAAGAGTGTATGCGAAGAAAAAATAGCCGTACGATTTGCACATCTTTGCATCAAGCCGTTCCGTGTCAAAATTGATGGGATCGCGGAATGCAGAAATACAGGATTCATGCACTTCCCGTATATCGACGACGCCAGACTCCATCAAGTCGTCTGCAATGAACAACCAGTTCGAGAAGTCAGAGCAGACTTGGAGGTGGAAAGCATCTGCATCAGGATAGCAAGCAACAGCAAGTCCGTTTGCGTCCACGTCAATATACCCTCTGATCTCGGGCTCTACAAGTTGGGCTACATCCATAAGCCATCGAACAGATGCGCGGCACGCTGCATCACGGTGAGGGTTCTGTCGGAAGGGATAGTGGCAATCATTGATGAGGTCAGGTAAAATGAATTGTGAGGGCTCGCAGTCAGGAGTGGTCGTGTGGGTGACAGTGGAAAACATGATAGGGGTCGTCGGATTCATATCGTGAATATTGAGATGAGGAACCTATAAGTGCTACAAGATTGTCAGTCTTTATAATGTTTGTTAGCGCCAGTGGACGTCTGTCTCCTTTGGATCCATTATGACGGCTGTGTCATGCAGACGCCACAAGCGATTTCCATAACTGATGTCTAGCCTGAGGCTTGTGTTTACTGTTCCGGATTATCAGGATGGGTGGATTGCCGAGGAATTGTACATGACAGTACTAGTATATCCTGTACTGCCTAAATGATGCAGGTTCTGTAGAAGTGCTGATGTTTGTAAAGAGGCAATGATTAGTTTGACCTACCACCCAAAATTCCTCGACTGCCAAGACCTTTAGCTTCATAAGTTGTTGCGAGCTTTACTCATCTCGCATATCACTTCATCTCTCCCTTCATTTGCGCCGCCCTTTTATCTATATGGAGAGCCAACACATATTGAGCACTGGGTCACCCACATGTAAAATCCAACAGCGACTGCTTTTTGATGGGCAAGAGGGACGTCTGCAACAGTGAACATAGTCGACGAGTTGGGAGTAGAGATTGAATCAACTGTGCTGTAGTGTAATAAGTGCGCAGACGGCGAAGTTGTAAAACATCTATGACAGGTGTGCTGTCAGCTGGGGGACGTACCGTACCTGGAGTCTTGACTGAGGCTATTCCATAACAGTATACCACAGCGTCTGCTCGCGGCACTGAACGGGCACTATTATCACTTTGTTCTGACAGATGAATACGGCAGCCTGAGCCATCCGACGCACCTCGCGAGTCAGATCATAGTATCCATTTCGCCGCGTGTTTCTCTTCAAGTTTATAATGCATCCGCAACATTAAAGTCAAATCCTAAATCTGATGCAGTGAGTTGAGTCTTCGAAGCCTCCAACCTTCAATGTACTAATCGCGGTGTTATAAAATCACCGGTGAATATTTGAATCTTGAGCTTGAGTGAGTGATTCAGTACTAGTATACTTGTAAATCGGCTCTGCCGGGTAATGTCACTAGCTTGCCGGAATATCCCGGCACCGGACATCCAGCTGAGCGGTGGCGTTGTTCACTAGCACTTACGGACAACGTCGAGTTCGTCGTACCACTTCGCACATCCTCACTCACACCTATAACAAGTCCTCTTTACATAATTATATTTCATGGGCACCTGGGTCTCAAGTTAGGCAACAGAACTACAGCCGTTCCTATCACTCCTCCGCCAACCCAGGGCACTAGCTCAGGTTCAGTCTCTTATCCTGCTCATTCGTTAAGGCCTCCTGCTACGGGCAGCGAAAACACTACTTCTGCTGAGCAATCATCCCAAGCTGGATCATCTCGATTCTCAACAGACCACACAGCAATCAGTCGCACTCGGTGCGCACCATGCTGCAAGCCAGCAAAATTAGCCATCCTCCACGCATGGATCTCAAACGGCAGCACTTAATTCAGCGCCTCGGATCACGCAGTCTTCAGCAGAGCATTCATCAGCAGCTTGGCCAGTTCCTGCTCAAGACCAGGCTAATCTTGCACAAGCAGATGAGATCGCTGCTCTGAGGGCACGCATTGCTGAGCTTGAGCGCGGGATGCTCATGGCAACCATCTACCGACCGAGTGCCTCCCTAAATCAAGCTTTGGTAGCGGACCCCGCAGCTGTTGACTGAGTTTGAGCAAGTCTGGCCAATGCTAAGGAACAGCTTAAATAACGTACCTTGCCTCCTCCCTCTGTGCCCAGGCCATAAAGTTGGCACCTCAAGTTTATGTAAGTTTTTCATCGTTACAGTCTCCGTTTTGGTTTTTCGGGCGTCTTGCGCATACTGCACTTGTTTGTGGTATCTACTTTTGGTAGTCACTTGCCTCGTCATACCGAGTCATTCGCGCTTTCTACCGGCAAAAATTGCGTGGTATTGCTATCATTATTTCTGGGCTATCTTGTAACTTTCAAACCCTAGCTTGCTCCGTCGCAGTTATACTCACGCAGTGCTCCAAAAATTGAATTGTCATGTTGACAAGTGAGCAAACTAACGACATGGCATAAGAGACAAAATAATCAGAAAAATAAGGCTCGCGTGGAGGTTCCGCACAATTGACTGCCGGACTAATGTTGCCAGGACCACTGGCAGCAAGTGGCACTGCTCGAAAGGTTATTAACTTGAGGGTAAAACCCGTTCATTCAAATGGACATAATGGTCTCGTCTCCTTTCGTCTAGACGTGATAGGTAAGTAATGAAATGCTAAGCGCTGCTCTTCTCGTCCACTTCACGACATGATATTTGTGATTTGTGATCCGTAGCCTCATCCCCACTAGCGTCATCGGTGTCCTCGAAATGAGAACCGTGTTTTCTAGAGGAATGTAAGCATTTGTCTGTCCAAGGACATGCGCAGAGCTTACTCGGGCACAATAAGTGCGATGACGATTACGAATATAGCAACAGAACCAATGAAGATGGCTTGTACCTGATGAAGTATGAATGAGACTGTGCGGAAGCGGAACTCAGTGACTCGCCGTTGCATAGTCTGGGACCACTGTAAGGACTCCATTCTCCATGATAGTTGTTTTCAAGTTGTTACCGCCAGCTGATTGAGTTAAGAACTTCATTTGTGAGCGGGACATAACTATCTACTCACTGGCTTCAATCTGTGCTGATGCTGCCGCAACCATCTACCACGAACACGTTAGCTAAACTTATTGTGCGTGTCCACGCGACCTACATTGCCGAGCTGGTAAACGACACCAGGGAAGGTCGCCCTGAATGCTGGTGGTGACATCTCGGCCAGTTGAATCGGGATCTACAATGATGTTGGGAGTCAAGTTCACAATGAGATTAGGCGAACACATACAACGCCCCAAGCGCCCTGAACACCAACTTGAACACAGAATCCTCCAGCAGAGAGGGCAGAGAATGACGAGGGCAGAACCCATAATGGAATGAACACTGCGAGAGAACATAAGTGTCGTTTTCTATTACTAGGATTAGTGCTTACCTCCGACGAGAAGCACACAACATCTTACATGAAGGTGAGTAGAGCCATGGAAATATCATTTATTGGATGCACATACATGATCGTCACGCGGCGTCCAATGTACTGGCTCACCCATCCAGCCATGGCACCACCGCTGTATGACCCTGAGGGCTTTGGCTGAATGCAGAACCAACCAAGAACTCACACAAAAGCTCCCTGTTTGGCATGTTGAGATTTGACAAGCAGATAAGTTTACAAGACTCACGCAATTGCTAATAATGGTCGCGACAGTGGCATCGTGAGCACTGAAGCCCTTGGTGATCTGGAGGTACGTGGGAAATAGATCCTAGATGGACATTACATTATCGAGTGCATGTTCATACATGGTATATATGAGCATGCCTGTGAACCGTGAGACAAGAAATTGAGCCCTGCAGAGGTGTTGGTATGTTCGTTGTTGACAAGTAAAAGAAATTCAGACCTGACATCAAGAGCACTCCATAAATGCATAAGAGCCAGTGCTGCTTAAGCATCTCCTTTGTTTTCCTGAGGAAACTTTGCGATGTATCGGTCCCTTTCTCCTTCTCTTGTTCCTTGACATGCAAGAAGAACGGACTTTCAGGAACAAGAGCACGGACGATTGCGGCAAAAAAAGTGACGCCTGCTCCGGTCCAGAAAAGCGACCGCCATCCGTATTGAGCTACCAAGGTCAGGTTTACAACAGCTGCAAAAATGTACCCGACAATAAAGCCTTCCTGCAAAAACCCACTTGCAAGCCCGCGAAGCTCGACAGGTAAGTTCTCAAGAGCTGAGGATGCTGAAAGTCCCCATATTCCACCCATAGCGATACCGAATAGGGCACGAAGGACGAGGAATTGTGAATAGGTGTCGACAAAGCCAGTTCCCAGTTCAATGACGCAGCAGAGAAGGAGATTAACGACCAAGGGCCACTTGCGACCATACCGGTCAGATATCATACCAAATATCACCTAGGAAATGGTAAGCTTAGCGGAGAATAGTGGCAGGTGTGACACTTACGGCGCCGACTGATCGTAATAAGAGCGTCAAAGTCAAGGCGGTCGTCTTCAATCATGTCCGAGTCATGCATCAGCGGCGCAAACAACAAAAGAAGGGAAAGGGCGTACGATCGCACTTGTTGACTTTCCAAATTGTGTAGACAGGAGCGGTACTGTGAGCGATACTGCGACGTAATCAGTGGCGTCGCACGCCCAAGCAAGCCAGCTATTGTGATGTGATGAGGATGATAGTATGAAGCGCAATGGAAGTAGGACACTGACCCAGACCAGAACTGAGCCCACTGCACCCAGGTGAGACTTTTGAGCGCAGCAACTACACCACCAAGAGAGGTACGAGTCTCGCGACGCGGGATGAGCTCGCGAATAAATCTCGGTGGCATGATAGAGATAGTCTAACCTCAGAAGAAGGTTAGCATCAGATTAAATATGCTTATATTCGCGAGAAGGGGGTCAGTATCCCCTCAGCCCCAGGCACCCAGTGGGCAACTCGGCCATTAATACGGTTCTTTTCACGGCATCAGGTAATTCTCCACAGAAAGTGATGGCCTTCTGATATCACTCAAATCAAACCTTCATGCTGAAAATGTTGACTTGGGAGTCCTGCATGATCGGCATCGTAACAGTATGGAGCTATAATTTCAACTTTTCAGTATTGTACCTCAGATTACATGCTGACGAGGATACGACAACCACCGGGCCTAACAAATCAAGGTAAGCGCGAGATGATCCTAAGGAAGGGGATGAGTCCTTTACATACTGATTGAACTACATTTCTGCTTCCAAGTGACGTTTAAAGCACCTGTTACAGAGTCATCGATGAGCTATGCATATGTCAGTTGACGATAGGCATCGCATCTTGGACAAATTCGAACCCGTTCGGCGATCTGCTGAATCGAATTTGATCACGGTTTGTTCGCCGCATCTTGCTTATAGAATTCTGCGATTCTATGGGTTACAATTCATCGGATCTGTACCGAGCTTGTCGCGTACGATGACAGCGGAGGCTTGATATATTCCTAGGGTGGACGTTGGTCGCTCATACTATGACAGACGGAGCCGTATCGACTGAGTGGTCGATTTTATTGATAGGTCCGATATGGAAGCTGTTTATATGATGCTCCACATATAGTCACCGCTAGTCAAGATTCAAGAAGAAAGTTGTAGTAAGTCGATTAGTACAGGCTCGAAGGTCCTCAGGAATTCCCACGTGTCTAAAGACTCCGAAATACTTGTCGACTCCGTCACCCGCTCCGATTCTGAATTTCTGAAGTAGCTGCGCTGCTGCAGCTGCACAATCTCTTGCAGCGTGCAGGCTTGCACCGAATAAAAATTCGGTCGCAAACCGAACTCGTCCAGATCAGGTCTAGCCAGGTCACCTAGTAATGCCACATTGATATCGAACGTTGAATATTCAAGAATGAACTGCGGAATGACGATAAGTACTTATTTCGTACTCCTCCAATCATTGTTCGCTTCCTCCGGGCGTTATATGACAACCCCATATTGTCCACTCCGCGCTTACCGCGAATAACGCTTTCGTCCGCCCTCTCGTCGTCCACTGCGTCCCACGGCACCTGATATGAAATTTCAGAATCTTGCAGCTGTTTTGCCTCGAATTAATTGGTCATGGTTCTTTCAACCACTTTCAAAAAGCTATGAAAATCAGGCCGGATCCATAAACGTCACTGGCACTGGTGCTTGATACGATTGCAGAACTACCAATGTGGGTCAATCAATCAGGCCTCAGGGTGTAACAGTACCTGAATTCACATATGGGATGCTCTGCTGGCAAACCCGATTGGCACTGATGGGCCCATCGGTCACCGATGGAGGTGACACCAGCTGGACTACGTCACTTTCTTTTTATAACTTCTCGTACACGTGGAACATACCAACTGCTACAATTGGGCAACAGACGGGCCTCCAGACTTTAAACTTCGCATGTCTATGAGCGATCAATACCTTTACCACAACGCCTTGACTGGGCTTCCCTAAAGAGATCTCGCATCAACTCTAGTTCGTCTATCGTCTTCTCCGATAGTTTCTGGTCTCTCACTGTGGAGACCATAGTGCTGTTGGCGACAATGTACACCCTCTGATCGGGTAACTTCGCCTCCTGAAGGTTGTACCTGACGGTGGCGCGAGTTTCAGCGATGTACTGCTCGCGTGCGGAGCTATACAATACGTCACGACGCGAGCGGTCTTCATCTTCATCGCTGTCGTAACCCGATTCCTTGATGATGTTTCTGATATGTGAGTCTGATTTCGACCGCACGATATAAGTAGGAATATTCAGACGCCGACAATTGACCAGCATGGCAAGGTCAGTCATCGTAAAGCGGGTGTCGAAAAGGATGATAATGCAGTCGAAAACATAGAGTCCCTGTGCAGTGAAATATTGCCAATCCGGTATGTTCAACGTGCCGGACCCTGGGACGTCATACCAAACGAACGGATTTTTGGGGTTTGGGTCTGGGAATCTAGCAATATTCGTGGTGGTCTCAACCACACCCGTTGGTGCAGCCCCCTCATCTCTGTTTCGAAGGCCTCGAAAGGCGTTGATCAGCGATGACTTTCCTGCGCCAGAAACTCCTGTCGCTGCGAAATGGAATAGTCCCTCTTGGTATTGGACTCCGTGCTTCGCTAATTGTATCTCCTCCTCACTGGGGATACTCACGAGCTGGAACGCGCTGTGTTTCTCCAAGGTCTGCGGGTCCTCCTTCCCATTTATGGTATTTTCAGTTATAGTAATATCGGCTGCACCCTCGAGTTGAGCCAAAATGCAACCGGACAACTAATACTTTCTTGCCTTTATTGGTTGACTTCGTGGGCGAGACGCCTTCTTCTTCCTTCGTCTTCATCTGGAGTACTGCGGCGCAACGCTCTGGCGTTTCATAAAGACGCCTGCGCGGGGTTTCTTCCGAAGCATGCATCCCCACTTCGCTCGGCCTCCGCCACACATTTGTTTGTGCAGAATGAAATTCTTCGACGTTTCTCCCGGTGGCACGTGGAGCTCGAGCAGCTGGGAACTCATCTATTTCCTCTCTGATTCCTCTCGTGTCTATATCAATACGATCTTCTTCCTGCCATTCTACACCCTGCCACCCTGCCATTGGTGCCCTATTAGCTTGCCTTTGGGAGCGCGAGTCTCTGGCATGTGCAAGGTTGGCAAAAGTGGGATTTTCGAAGATCTCCGATGACCGAATTTCTTCGACGATTCTAAAAACGATGCCAGCAATGATCCGAAGAGCTTGCATGGGGGAGGACATTGACGCGCCCATTTTTCATGTGGTAGGTTAGAGTTCTGTATTTTGAAGGGATGGTAGAAAAGATGGATCACCTTCCACTATTACACAAGGTGGTGGTTATATGCATCTTGAAATGCTGTGTAGCCTCGAGGACCAAATTGCCAATACATTAGATGGCTCATGGCTGATCGTCTCTTCTTTAGAGGGCAGCTGTGGAGACTATCCTACAACATCACGCCCCACGAGGTTCCAGTTTGCGCTTCTCAATCACAAACCAGGGCGTTGCGCAGTTAGATTTCCATTTTTGTACTCAACCAGGGTAAGATATGCATTCGCGCGAAGCTAGTCGTAATAAGAAGGATAGATATTAAATTGACTAAAGATATTTTAAGGTAGGCACAAGGCATGCAATGGACTGTCGTGAATTGTATAGGGGGTGCTAGTGACTTGAAAATTGAAGATATTTGTCTGCTATAGGGCTACAGGGGAAAGGAGGCCACCGGAAAACATTATCCCATATTAATGACGTAGAGTTCAGGGACCCAAGCATTCCTGTAATAATGGGCCGATAGGATATACACGTCCGACGCACGAACATTGTTTTTGCTAAACGCCCAATCTTCCCAACCATGTGCAACGGGCTTATCCTGATGACCGACGAGTCAGTAATTTTGTGTCAATCTCAAGATTACACATACCCTTGCACGGTCCTCAAGATGTCGAATCTGACTGGCAATCTCTATAGCGAAATCTTGACGAGTCATCGGTACGTTATTATCCAGTACTTTAAAGCGCCGACGAGATGCATCCGAAGATCTGTTGGGTAGGTATCCGGGCCACTACGTGAATTGGTAAACACAAACTATTATAACAGAGACTGTGGTGATACTCACTTTTATCGCCAGAGTAGTTTCTCGCCAGCCGTGATGAGCGAATATCGCGTCAGTCGGACGATCAACGACGACTGTTCCGGTCAGAATATCTCTCACGCGCACACCGTACCAACCACCCGCGCTAAATGTGATGCCGGGGAAGCTCTGCTGAGAAGGAGTGAATTCTCGCGAGCGGGGAACACGCTTCGCTATTCTTCCATCTCTCAGCTCCCAATATAGTGGCATCTCGGCGCCCACCATCGAGGGGTGAGGGGAAGGATTGGCATTCCGAATATAGTACTAATGTCATTTTTGCATAAGAAGAAATACGGAAAGAACATGGAGGCTTACCCCAAGAGACCCGGCTCCACCAGAGTTCACAATCATTTGGTTGGGCTGCATGTATTCCATACTAGAGTGAATGAAGCTAGAATATAAAATCTGCGCTGCAGAATCTTTGAGATGTTCGAGTTGTTGGTGAGGAGCTCATCCCAAGCACTTGCGTATTATATACCACCCATCGCTTCAACACGGTCGACAAAGCGGTGCGCGTTATGAAGCGCTAGTTGTCCGGCGGCAAAGCGACCATTCAAAGTAGTCCAGTAAATTGTGAATCATGAAGCGAAACACTAACCACTCAACGACATACAGCGTGACACAATGAACGTAATTTCCTTCCGCTAAATGGCGGCGTCATCAAGCGTAATTGGGTCACTAGGAAACTTTGAGACTGGCAAAGTGTCTTTGATGCACGTGCAACACAACGTGAGACCTGTCGATATCTGGCGTCTATTAGCAAAACCTAATCCTTGGAGTATTGATTATGGAGTCTGACGGTCTAAGCCAAAGCTCACCAACTGCGGGTGGTCCAATAATCGGGAACGGTTGGTCCTTGATACAAATGGTAGCAGACCGTACGTTGCAACAACCATAAACACGAGACTCGATGGACATAGCATCTCATGAGGGATTAAAACAATATATTTCCCGAGACAGCTTACCGAATCCCGATGTCTGTCTCCGACAATTGCAGGGTGGAGGCAGACTAAAAACAATATTAGCATATAAAATACCGTGTGTCAACCTAGTCAGTCTTAGTGATGACTGTTGGTTACACAAGGACCGTTCGTTGCGACGAGCATACAGAGGTCGCATCCCATTGTACATCTAGACGTCGACTAGTGCACTAGTGGGCACTGGGCAGTGAGCATATTGTGGCGTGAACCTGTGTTAAATTTCAAATTACCAAAAAAGGGCATATGCGAGAGTCAGCGACAATTTACAAAGCGACGTCAAGTACTTCGCTATCGTGTACGGTGCAGTGCAGGGCTCGGGAGTGCTAGTGAAGCTTAAGCTTTAAAGATGATGCCAACTTCTTGCCCAGTGCCGTACCCAAACTAGCCTTACCACCGATCGCTGCCTGTAAAATATGCCATCGAGCCCATGCCGTGGTACAGTAGCAGTAGAGCCCTCGATTTTCGAACCTGCCAAACTCCTTTGTGCATCATGATCTTCTTATATTAACTTACACTACAACACTACCTGCAGCACGCATATGTCATGTGTCCTGCCGCATTATGTAACATTATTACTTAGGTGTAACAAGCGTGAATTCAACTCAACGAATCCAACAATACCACTACTTCCGCAGTACATAAAATTCCGGAAGCCACACACCAGCTGCATCCAAATGTATGGACGTGAGCAAGATATCTTTTAATCGTACTCGTGAACAGAGGGTCCAAGGGTCAGATTTGACCAAAGGCGTCAGTCTCTGTTGACTCGGTTAGTTCTGGCCAAAAACCGATTATTGAGGGTACCACTCACCGATGCAGATGAGTAAAACTTATGCATTGCAGTACACACCGCAACTGCGAGTTCATGTTTCGTATTCGGATTGACTGTGATGTGTCTGGGGTCCGAAGCATCATAACCAGGCCACTGCAAATTAAATATCAGGTCTTGTTCGGATTAGAACATGCATTGAGTGTACCTGAAAACCTATTTTGTGGGGCCCTGCCTTGAAACCAGGTTCTGGATTGTCCTGCATGCATTCACCATTCAAGATGTTCTTGACCGACACGCCAGGATTGCCATTATCAGAGAATGGAATTATGTGATCGCATGAATGACATGGAGCTGGAACACGATCTGCTGTTGTTCCATTCGATAGCGTAAGACGTTTAGTTGGACGTTGCTTTGTAGTAGGCGAGGGAGGTGGAGTGCTCCTTCCAGTCGATGACTATCAGGTTACACATGAACATGGATTGTCGTGCGGAGGCAAGTCAACTGAGACATACGGATGAAAATTGCCCAAAGGACTGGCCAGAGTGCCTTTTACGAGGTAGCATCGAGGTGAGTCGAACGTACAGACAGGCAATGCAATTATGCTCTACAGCCGAAGGACTTGGATATCCAAAGATACCAGCTTTGAAGATGGCGGTGTCACCGTACATCCCTGGTATTTTATAAGAATCGCATGGCTAGCAGGCATTACAGTTGGTGGGTGATATCTCTCCACAATATGGCATTGTGTCTGGTCTGTCTGGCCTTTGACGCGGCCAAGTTGGAAGGCCTCCAGGTTATCCCTTGATTGGGAGACGCCTGACCACTCGTAGATGAATTCGTGTCCTTCACACCACCGTGCCTCAAATAAATGGCAGGCCTGCCAGAGTGGTACGGCCAATCTTGCTGTGGGTTCATAATAATTCCGAGTCAGCGAAACCTCTGATAGGGATATTGGACAAACAGTCCAGCACGAGATCGTCGGCCTGCAATCTTGGCCTGGAGGGTATGCATCATGTACAGAAGTCTAATTTCTCCAAAAAAATGATTCGGTGAAGAAGGCCAGATGGTGGCAGGTACATCAGCACCCACTGGCAGGTGGTGGGTGTTTGGCCTTCAGTATTTGAAATTCACCATGTCACGTGGCATCGGCAACGAGGCCTGCCAGGCCTGGCCTTCTGGTAACTGCCCGAAATTTGGTTATCTCTAGTATCAAGCCCATCGATCGATGCCATCAACGTTTTTGCAACGTAAACTGGGGGCGTTGCAAACTCGTTCATTAAAATCGACCCATTAATTTGTCAAGCTTGTGGCCATGGCACAATCAATCACTGTGGGCCACCGAAACAACACAAGGTACTCATTGAAATATTTCCACGATTAGTAGTCCGCAACAGCACAGAAAGCCAGCTGCAGGCTCGATCAGTTGGGAATCAGATGATGAGCTATATAGACCTTGCATGTTGTCAAGTTTGAAATGAGAACTTGCAAAAGAACCCACATAAAATCGACCCATTAATTTGTCAAGCTTGTGGCCATGGCACAGTCGATCATTAGGGTACGGTTGAAAAGTCGATATTTTTCAACAGCTGTTTATAATACCTGTTAATAACACTAGTACTGTTGAAAAGTCGTCGTGTCTGGAGGCCTGTTGAAAATTGTGAATAAGTCCAGGGCGTGTGGGAACATTTTGAATGAACTTCTGAGGCTCGAAAAAGTACAACCGGACCACCCTCTCACCGCCAACCTTATTTTTGACGCCCTAGCTATGTCATTCTCTGCACCCGAATCTCTCACCCCTGCCGAGTTTCGGGGTATACTTGAATACTTGCGGATATTGCTACAAAATCTGCCAACTGCCTTGCCTGTTGGTTCTGCTTTCACATCAAAATACCTCGCATTCTTGTCATTCACGATTGACGCTGAGCTGCTAGATCATACCGGAAGCGAAATAGGGGCCTTAAATGAACAATTCAAACAGATTTTTGGATGGCAAACCCGAACAACAGGATCTGGAATTGTGGCAATCGAGGAGCGAGGAGAAGCTATTTGCGCAGTGGTTGATGTGCTTGAAGACTTTCATGTCAGATACCCTACAGATAATGTTATCAAGAAGTGGGCAGTTGACATTGGTATTGGAGTACAAGAAGTCTACAGTAAACACAACGTCAAGGTACAGTTGCGGTGGTAATGGAACGAAATGAATGCCGTCACCTGACATTTTTCGCAGCTCCCACCACAGGGCACGGCTACAAAGCAACAAAAGCAGACATTGTTAGACTCTGTCTTGAGTACATCCAACACTGCAGTCAATAATCCCCAGACTGTTGTTGAACCATCCACGAGTTCAAAGGGCCGTCCGGTCCATGCCCTAATGCAAAAGCTCATCATCAAGACCACCATCATGTCCGAAGACGGCAAACCAAAGGTTTCCTGGAAGTGCGTTTCATGTGACCATTCGCGAAAAGGGTCACCGCAGGAGAGTCGTGTCCTGAAGCACTCTGCAACCTGCAAGAAGATGCTAGATGCTATCACTACTCAAACCCATCATCAAGCATTTTAGCAAGTCCACGATCTCCGCCGCACATCTTCGGAAGGAGCGTCGGGTTGATGACAATGACGAGACTGTGAAGGCCCTTCAAAAGATTGGCAAAACAAGGTTTGGAACTCACTGGTCAGCTGCGGCGTCACTCGAGCAGTGTCTCCCAAATATACGAAATCTCGTGGAGAAGAAGGTTGTGAAATTCAAGGCAGGTACTTTGAAACACAATCTCACATGGTACTGATCCAATAGAGTCTAGAACCGTAAAGTGAAGGACATGTTTCTGAACCGTCGTGCATTCCAGACTTTGGAGCAGGATCTAGGTACTTATGTCACGCTCGTGGGACCATTCATCCGCTCGCTGTGGTCGCTTGAGGCATCCCATGCGAATGCTTCAGATGTCTTCGTTTTTTTGGCTCGCAATTGCTGCGACACTGGAAGAATTATTCGCAAAGGGTGAAGATCAGACAGGGATACCAGTTTCCCTCGCGCAACGCATTACTGCCATCTTCAACAGCCGGTGGAAGGAATTTTTTGGTAACGATGTTTATTTTGTTGCTTTTGCACTAGATCCACGTAAGTTGCTTTGGATTCCTTACATGTCCTCACTGATGTCATTTCATAGGTTATCCTCTCTCAGACGACATCATGAAATCAGCATTGGCAGCCCCGACCATCCGTATACCAGCACAGATACCAAATACGTCTGCAAGTGCCGAGCGTCCAATGCCTCATCCACGTGCTTACCATCGCGTGAAAGAGTTTCTCAAACCTATGCTGCGTGCAATGGTAGAACACAATGAAGTACACGAACTCAAAGACCCAATCTCACTGCTTGTGCATGAGATTGGAGCAGCTGGTGTTGTCGATGAGTTCAGACGTCAACTCAAGGCTTATTTTCACAATGAGTGGCCATTCAATGCCCCCCTTCAAGATGGAAACACTCTCGTATGGTGGAACATGCTTCTACCTCATCCCCATGCCCGTGTTCTTGCTGTAAGTGTTTACTTCTTGATTCTCACTGTCACACTAACTCACTCGCTGTTCTGTAGGCTCTCGCTGTCAAAATTTTCTCAGTATTGATCAACTCCATGCCTGACGAGCGGACAGGCTCAAAGCTGACATGGTTCAACTCAGCGATACGTGGCAACCAAAATGCTCAAACACTCGTTGATATGATTCAAATCGGCTAGTGGTATGGTACAAAGGTGCGTAGTAGTTAGTATATGCTGCATCAGAAATTTACATAACACTGTACTATAGGCTGAAAACTCGAGACCACGCAGGGAACCCTACCGCCCTACAGTCAAGTTCCGCGATATCGACAGAGACCTCCTTCGCGCTGTTGCCACAGGAGTCAAGCCAGCTACTGACAATGTGACACCTGATGTGGACACTGGACACGACAGCGAGGACTCAGAGGACTTGCCGGATGATGTCGAGGATGACGTCGTAGACTGTCACAAAGATGATGAGATGCCAGAGGATAATTTTTTGCAGGTGGACGAAGATATTCACCTTGGCTCTCCTTTATTGCGTGATTTGATCTCTACAGTACCTGTCGTCGGCTCCCAGAATGTTCGAGTGGCCCAGGACAATGTGCCAGTGTCGAAAAAGAGGGTGACCAACTGGAATTTCTAGTTTTTCACAATTATTCACTGTAAAAACGTTATTCACGCTGTTGATAAATCATTTTCAACTAGTTAATAACTAATTGTTGAAAAGTGTTTAAAACACCTGTTGATAAATGGTCCGAGGCGGTCTGTTTATAAACAGCTGTTGAAAAGTCGTCACGACTTTTCAACCGTACCCTATCGATCATGGACCACTGAAACAACATCAAGTACTCATTGAAATATTTCCACGATCACTCCGCAACAGCACAGAAATCTCAGTTGGGAATTGGATGATGAGCTATATACACCCTGCATGTTGTCAAGTTTGAAAATGAGAACTTGCAAAAGAACAAATGCAGAGGTGATTTCAAAATTTTGCCATCAAGTCTCAGTTTGGCACGCTGAGAAAAATCACGCATATCAAGGAGAATATCGTCAAGTAGCTACGTACATATACATGATATCGTGTTCTCGAGTGATGATGCAATGTGGCAGCTTCAACCAAGTGCAAGCAGCCAATACAATGTTTTTTTGCTAAGGCTCGTGGGGAAATGGTAAGAAGAGTTCGAAATCAACGTGCACAAATGGCTCCGAAGGTATAAAAATTACTGTAGTCATAAAGTGTATGTTTACATGGGAAAAAATATAGTGAAGCCTCGGAGATGCGTTACAGTCGTGTAACAGTACACAAGTCATTTTTGTGTTTCAAACACATGATTAACTGTAGATAAATAAATACTACGATCATGTTCATACAGAGGCGGAGGCGCTCACGCAGCCTAAGCGTTGCTCTTCTCCGAGTTGGCTTCGCGAAATGACGTTTGTGATGCGCTATCAGCCACAGCCACAGCATCATCTCTTCCGCCACCTTCTTCGAAAGCAGTCTTGTGGTTCTCGAAATGTGAGCCGTGGTTTCTAAAAGAAGGTAAGCGTCTGTAGGTCCAAGTACACGCGCGAGTCTTACTCAGGCCCAATGATTGTGATAATCACCACGAATGCAGAAACGACACCAATGAAGATGGCTTGCACCTGATCAAGTGATGAGTAAGACTGTGCGGGAGTAGGACTCTGTTACTTACAGTTGCATAATTTGCTTCCGACTTAGGAACTCCGTCCACTATGACCGTTGTCCTCAAGTTGGCAGCACCAGCTAATGTACATTGAGAACTTTGTTCACGGAATAAATTGTGACTATCCACTCACTGGCTTCAATCTGAGCTGATGCTGCCGATATCATCTACCGCGAATATATTAGCCACAACTATCGCATGATGTTCATTCAACCTACGTTGCCAATCTGGTAAGCAACACCAGGAAATGTTGCTCTGAAAGCTGGCGGGGACATCTCAGCCAGTTGGATCGGGATCTAGTACGTTTATTTTTGAGGTCGAATTCGCGACAAGAGTAGGAGAAGACGTACGACACCCCAAGCGCCTTGAACACCAACTTGGATACAGAATGCCCCAGCAGAGAGGGCAGAAAATGAGGTGGGTATAACCCATAATGGAATGAACGCTGCAAAAGAACATGATTTTTATTCCATATCATCAGGATTAGTGCTTACCTCCGACGAGAAGAATGAAAATTCTGATAAAATTTGAGTAAAGTCATGAAACCATCATTGTTTGAGTACACATACACAATCGTCAGGCGGCGTCCGATGTACTGGCTCACCGATCCAGCAATAGCACCACCGCTGTATGACCCTCAGAACTTGAAATGCATATAGAACCAATTGACAACTCACGCAACCGCACCCTGTTAGTGCACATTTAGAGCTTGCATACAGGTAATTTTATAAGACTCACACAGTTGCCAATAATGGTCGCGACAGTGGCGTCGTGAGTGCTAAAACTCTTGCTATCCTCGAGGAACGTGGGATACAAATCCTGAACGTGTGTCATTATGAGCTCGCCCGGCGAATTTTCATGCACTTACCTGTGAACCGTGAGACAAGAAGTTGAAACCTGCACAGAAATGTTAATATGTCGATTGTTAGGGATAAGAGAATACTCACCTGTCATTAAGAGTACAGCATAAATGCATAGGAGCCAGTGACGCTTAAGCATCGCCTTCGTTTCTTTAATGAAGGTTTTAGTTTTGTGGGAGGTATTGGTCCCTCTCGCCCTCTCTTGTTCTTTGGCACGCAGGAAGAACGCGCTCTCTGGGACGAGCATACGAATGCCTGCAGCAAAGAAGCTGATGCCTGATGCAGTCCAGAAAAGGACCCGCCATCCGTGTTGGGCTACCAGGGTCAAGTTTATCACAGCTGCGAGCAGGTATCCAACAGCATAGCCTTCCTGCAAAACTCCACTTCCAATCCCACGAAGTTCGACAGGCAAGTTCTCAAGAGCTGATGCCGATGAAAGTCCCCAGATTCCACCCATGGCAATACCGAATATAGCACGAACGCCGAGGAATTGCGGAAATGTGCTGACAAAGCCAGTTGCAAGCTCAAAGACACAGCAGAGAAGTAGATTGAACACCAATGGCCACTTGCGACCAAATCGATCAGATAAGATACCGAAAATAATCTAGGGAATGATAAGTTAAGTTGCCGATAGACAGCGGGAATGATACTCACAGCGCCGACAGGTCGGAATAAAAGGGTCAACGTTATAGCGGTCGTCTATGACCGTGGTGTACATTAGCGGACAAGCAGCGAAAGACGGACCAAAAAAGCGCACGATTGAAGTTGTTGATTCGTTAAATTGTTCTGCCAGGAGGTTTACTGTGAGTGACACTGCGAAGAAATCGATGGCGTCGCACGTCCAGGCAAGCCAGCTAGTGCAACACGTGTTAAGAGGATGATGACGCGAAGCTAAGGAGGACACTGACCCGGACCAGAACTGAATCCACTGTACCCATGTGAGACTCTTGAAAGCGACCACTACACTACCAGAGGCTGCACGCTTCTCTCTACGCGGGATGAGCTCGCGCAAAAATCTTGGTGCCATGATGAGGGTGGGATAAGGATTGATCAGAGAGGGTGGGCCTTAGGGCTGCAGCATGCCATCTCTGTGTTACTTTATATCGAGAACAAGATCAGGAACATTTTAATCTGTCAGGCACCTAAAGTAACATAAGTATAGCAAGATCTTAGGCGAGGTGCCAAAATGGATTGAAACCGAGTACTCACACATTATGTCGACAAATGCCTTCCCCACACAATTATGGGGGTGATCGTATACTATGATAAATGTTGACTCCTCAGCTGACAGTGCCAGCAGTGCCTTCGGGTCTTTATTGCACCCTAGTGATCTCAATTGATTCATTGTGACGTTGCGGATCCAGATTGCTATGTGTCTCCGTGTCGGCTAAGGACGGGTGAGTTAGCGCCTTAGCCTGCTGCTTGCTGCCTGATGCAGCCTAGCGAGAGGCTGATGCGGTCTAAAAACCCAGCTATGGCTACGATAAGCGGCAAACACAAGCTTAGAGGAATGGATATAAGCTAGTAAGACCTCGTTGCAAGTTTAAAGCGTTTTGCAGGAACGTTGATAATCGATTACATACTAGCCTGGACCGGTAACAACCGGATCAGACGGGATTTTGATTATCTTCTTGTATGCATCGCGACGGTTGACGCGTGACGTGCATGCCACAGCGTGCTACTGGCAGTGCAAATAATTTCAAATTGTTTTGCTATTACGCTGACCACACGCGGGGCAGGACGCTTGGAATCATACGATAAATAAATTTATTCGAATATTATTGTTGTAATCACACTGTTCCTCGTCCTCCGTATCGTATCAATTCCGTAAATATTGTACTTCGTGGTCGCGCTCCATAGTACGTTGTATTAATAGAACACATGCAGCGTTTCATCTCGCGGAAGCATTTCGCATCGACGCCACGCATGCTCTCCACTTTAGGTTAGACGGGGCCCCTTTGCTTGTCCAGGCAAATGTCATTCAGTCTTCGCTACTACCGGAGGTAAGAAATGAACAGAACAATGAACAGGAACAATACTTCTCCATCCGTGCCAGCAGATTTCTTGTGTTATATAGTTCAGCGCTTCGACTTCTTACCCCTTCTCGTGGGTTTTTTGTCCTTCTCATCTCCACCTTCTGCTTTCCGCTTCTTGCCAGCGATAGGTTCCGTCGTCTTCACACTGATGACGGTAGCTCCTCCCTTCGCGAGCCTCGACTCAGCGACACTCCAATCTGTGCCGCCATCGTTGATAGCATACCTATGAAGCACGATCATAAATCACATTATAAATGCCCGAGCCCGTCAATCCATACCCGCAGCAGATGGAGGATACAATCACACTCACTTGCTCAGATCCAAAGAGTCGATCATCTGGCGTTGCTTTTCTCGAAGCGCGTCTGTTGCTTTGTCACCGGCCTCGTTTAATTCATCTTCGATGTTTGTGTCCACAGGTTTCCACTGCGCAGGCTCGCCATCATCCCCAACACGTAAAGTCGTGGTTGGCAAGGCCAACGGGATATCAGCGCCAATCGAAGCCTTCTGGATGTCCACAAGATGTTTGGTTATCTTGCGGATAACCTTGGCAAACAAAGCTAGTGCCTGTGCAACTGGCAGCGATAGCTCGCCCTGGAGAATCACGCCCCTGAGTATCACCCAATGCGTATGATGAAAGAATATACCTCGACTTCCTCGATGGTTTTTCTTTGAAGACCGAGACCAAGTAGAATAGAGGCCTGAACTGCGCTCAACTTTACGTCATCTCCTAACCGCCCTTCGAAATACAAAGAAGCTACTGCTGGGAGTAGATCGAGGATAACATGATAGTCAAGCATGTTATTGGCATACGACTCTAGACGCTTCAAGTCAAATGGTGACATGAGGATGGAGAGCTCTGGCGATCCAACAGCTAAAAATAGCGTCAGTCAATGAACCCTTGAAAGCCCTTGGAAACAAATTCACCTCGCGACTTCTCTCCATCAAGCTTCTTTACGCCGACACTTGCAGCCTCGAGCACACTGAGCGCAGTGACAGTGCCAAACTCACGGAACTTGAAAGAGAGCAGAGATAGGAACCGCCGCCTGAAATCTACGCCCCATGTGGCCGAGTTTGGTATGAATCATCAGACGAACGCACCTTTCGAGAACTCGCCCATCCATTCAAGTTCGCCATCCGCAGAACTGTTAAGTCCCCGGACCATAACACACGTGTGCTCTCCTGTCAGCTCACTTTGTGTTTGACGAATGTATAATGGTACATATCCAGCCCTCTTCCAAAAGCTAGAATCGAAAGATTAATATGGATTACTAGATCAAACAAAAATATATCACCGGAGAAGCTGGGGCGTTAGCCCATACGAGACTCCAAGGTAATCCAACGATTCAGGTTTCCTTTCTGATAATCTCTGGAGAAGTGGGGGCATCGCCTCAGGAGCACGCACTCTGGGGTAATCCGTTTGGAGATCCGTTCCCTTCACCGAACACATATGATTTTACAAAAATATCTGGAACGGATATCGCACTCACCGGATCTAGCGCGGCTGCATCTGGATAGGAGGGTTCGGCAGGAATAGCTTCATCCAGGTTGAAATACTCTCCGCTATAGAAAGAATTTAGCGCTTTCAGGGCGCGAGATCCATACCCCATCTGGTTGGCTAATGAATCACAGGCTAAAATATACATTGCAGCTAACTCACATTTGCGTAATCGGGATGGGTTGCAATCCGTACAATCCGGGCACCAGAGAGTAGTGCAAATTTGCTTTCTTGGAACTGCTGGGAGACAAGCCAAGGGATCATGTCACCTCCTGCTCGCAAACCGCGGCTCAAGCCATCCATGATGGCGCCTTTGCTGATATTCCCTTCCAGTGCAACTTGCAGTACGACAAGTGGCTCCGGAAGATGAGACTCGTCGTCTGCTATGGGGGGTAGGAGCACGAAAAGGTGATGCGCTGGGGCATCCGACATCAACTGGAGGTCATTTGGTTGATTTTTGTAGTGACTGGCGACATACAACGCCATCATGCGCTGCAAGAAGACCTCTGATGCGGGGTGGTAGCTAAAGAGCGTATCTCGACTGACATAGTACAGCTCGCACGAAGAAGGGTGCGGGCAGCCCTGTTGAGCGGCCTTTGGTACAATCGTTGCATCCAAACAAAGAAGGCCATTGAGCCATTTTTCGACGCGATCGCCAGCAGAGTATCGGATAGGTGTTTCGAGCTTAATTTCACGAAGGGTTCGAGCTTTAGGGGCAGCAGAGCGCGCGGGCTTTTTGGAGGTTGAGGCAGTAGCGCCATCTTCAACAGGCGCAACAGCATCTTTTGTGAGTGAAGGTCGGGTACTTTCACGGAGTTGTTGAATAAGTTTGAGAGAAAGAGATCGACCTGTGCCCTCGTATCCGTTAATGGTCGATGCCATGAAAACAAGGTACGGGCCCAGGAGATTGCGGACAAGGGGAAGGGGGATGGCGGCTGCTTCATCGATGACAACTAGCTCGGCCTGACCAAGAACGTGCGCATCCTCGGGTTGGATATACTGAGAATTTCTTTGTCAGGATGTGTGCGTAAGTGCCGAGAGGGAAGTACCCACCTGAATGGTCTGACGATGCTGACGGAACACATTTACGCGGACGATGGCCTTATTGAACTCTGGATTCGTGCTCTGTGCAATATCGTAGTCCAAGTGCTCCTCGTAACCGAGAGCATCCATACCCTTGAAGATAAATTCAAAAAGCGTATTCAAGTTTTCTGGACTGGGACTCGTAATGAAAATATTTGAGTATCCATGAGCGAGAGCAGCAGCGATTGCCAAGCCTAGTGCCGCAGATTTACCGCGACCTCGAGCAGCGGTGAGCGTGACGGTGGATGAGAGTGTCTTCTCGGCAATCGCATCAACAAAGGTTAGAACAGCTTGAGCCTGATCTATGGTTTTAGCGAGTTTTACGAGCTCGCCCACAGGTTTCGTGTCTGCCAGACTATCCTTGAGGTCCTTGAGCTCGGAGTCTGCCTTACCCTTCCCGCGCTCCTCTTCAATCGGGGTGATATCCTTGGCTTTAGATATGGGCAAGACATTCAGTTCATCATCCAAAACCAAGCAGTCCGAGCAAGATCCCAGGGAGAGAATAAACCGTTCGTTAAATCGCGCAACTACCGAATCATGAGACGAGGTTCTGTATCTGGCATGTACATCCTGCAAAAGGAATCAGTGAGCAACTCTCTGGATGAGATGGCGATATCGCCGTACCATGGTAAGAGTGTACAATTGCCTCAAAGATGACATTGTTTTTAGGAGAAGCACCACTAGTCCACCGCCCTCTACCGTCTCGATAGTGCGTGCCAGGAGATTGGGCGTGATTGCCTCAAAGTCTTGCAGAATACACATACCATAGGTGTTTCCCAATATACGGTGCGACTCTTTATAATAGCTAGAGGACTATGAGCTTGCTTCTGGAAATCACCAATGTTCACGCACGTATAACGGATATCTGTGACAGTCACAAAAATTTCGAATGGATTTTGCTCGTTTGCCTCCCGCACACCTCTCTTCACGTCCCGTTTGATTTTTGCCTCTCGCTTTTTTCGTGCCCTATATATCATCTTAGGTCTTTTTACAAAGCAATATCATGTCACTCACGCGGTGAAACCAAGATCCTTCTTATAGCACCATAGTACTGAAGGGCGTGCTGATACGCGCGCTTGTGAAAGCAAAAAGTGGAGATTCACGATCTAGAACAGACAGAGTCTCTGAGAGACGGTCGACAAATTAGAGAAGAGGTGCATACCTGGTCCCTTCCCTTATCACCGACCAAGACTATGAAGGACCGGTGATTTTTCTTGACATTATTGTTAATTAGTACAGGTATACGAGGATCAAGCTGCTTGCGCATGGAGGCTGCTGATACTGGCTGAAGCTGAGGCGAGTCCTGCTAGGTCCTAACGTTCCGTTCAAGACATGTACTAAACAAAATTCACTATCGCATTCGTAAAAGGAAGGTGTTTCGCACGCTCATAACCTTATTCATTTGAAGTAGATGATCCAATTCAATTGAACTTATTCCCGTCATGTTGGCTCAGCGATATGAGTATTGATCAGTATGCCCAGTATTTTTGCCCGTGCTCAGCAGCTCTGTCTCTTCACCAATAACAACTTCTCCGATTGACATCCAATGACCAGGGGATCTACTTGCTATATATACCGATCTAGTCTTGGACACAAGTTCTAAGGCACAATTGCACCGGTGTGAAGATGTATGTCGGATGTTGTGTTCATTGCAGTTCAGTTTTGGACTAGTCTCACACAATTGTAGCCACTGGACACTCCCGAATGATAATCCGCCACACCATTCGTCCACAGGCAACTCCCATTGGGAGGCCAGACATTTGTGCGTCGAACGCATCTCCAATATTGGGTGAGTATTGTGCTCTTTGTAGTGCCGCTTTGCACTTACTTTACACAGCGACAGTCATTGAACTGTACTCCCCAATGTCCACAACTGCATCAGTCCACGGGCTACTTCCATTATGAGTGTTCCGCCACAGTAAAGCGTGCAAGATTCGATAGCTATATAAGCCATGTACATGGTGGCGGTTGTAAGTCACTGATCTCCCAGAATGAACCCTCTCATCTTTACCGACGCTTTTACATCGGCCCATATCGGTGTCAAACAATGCTTTTGCGGCAAACCGACGATCGAAGATCACGATTTCTGGTTTTGCTCTCCTGAATGTGCTCGCGCAGATTCCTTGCGTACTCTAGGCGGCCATGGCGACTTCCATTATCGCAACATCATGCAGAGGGCATGTACCAACTCGGCTGCTCCAAAGCATGTGCTATCGAGGCACAAGTCGGAGCGCCAGCTTCGCAGTGTATCGATCGCGAGGCGTGGTTCCGTATCGCAGCAGGCTCAACATTCCCCAAAGCCAACGCAGACCCTCCCCACACTGGAAAAGGTTACGACTACTATTCTTGCTAGAGAAGGCACATCCGAAGGCAGCGACACTTCTGTCCATGGTCCTGTCGCGAAGATTCCAAGAGAGTCATCGGAAACTGGAGCAATATTACAAGAAATAGAAGAGGAAAACGAGGAAGAGGCTGCTTGGCAGAAACTTGTGAACCGCGCGGATGATAGGTCAAAGCCCCCTACCTTGGATCACCATGGAGTCGGACAGACTATTGCTAATCGGCGATCACATCTTATTCGTCGCTCGGCTTCGTTCGCATGCTTGGACGAACAAATTGAAAACTGGGGCGGCGAGAGGGGACCTGTGATGGAGGTAGTGTTCCAACTTCGTCAAGCGTGGAACGAGATGACAGAGACAGACATCATGCCGGACTTTGAGAGGTCGGACTCGGATGAGGAGGAATTAGCCAGCGAGTCATTTGAAATGACTTTGAGCTTGATATGAATATGCCACACTATGTGTACTATGTTACTATGTTACTATTACTTGTGCTACGACTGGTACAATAATTTATGTATCTCTAGACTCGTGTTCGAAACAGGAAGGTGTTCAAGAACAAACGATCGGCGATCGCATTGACTTACGTGTGACTTCGGCTAATCGTGCAGCATTTCTCCAATTCGCCTCGGATCCTACTCTTGTAGATATCATTGGGAGCCTTTAAAGCGAGCACGGCACAATTCGCTCGTACGACACACACTATCACCGCCCCACCACCGTGATCTCTTTCTGTTCCATACGATCATGTCCTCTGACGCTCTCTTGACTCAGATCTTAGCCCAACTCAGCGCACTTCAGGTCTCTCAACAGACCCTGCAGGCCAAGGTAAAATAACGCTCCAGGCTATAAATATGAACGCTGATACAACTCACAAATCAGTTGGATGCGTTTACCACTCTTGTCGGAAGTCCACCAAGTCATGCGACTCCTATCACAGGCCATAATGATTCACCAACTCTGACACCTTCCTTGCTGCTATCACCTTCCTCTTCCTTGAGCAAAGTCCAGCTGGCTTCAACATCGCCAGCGAGCACTCCGTCAGATCACAATCTAACCGATAGAGAGCGAGAGAAGGCTCTGTACCCTGGTAGAGTGCTTTTGACTAGTAAGTCTTTCTCGATAGATCTAGAGTTGTCAGATAGTGTAGACACTACCTTTCACACGTTTCTATTGTTATCTTTAACTAATTTCGACCTCTACAGCTCATCCTGACCAGCATGGAATTAAACCTTTTCCACTACAATGGGGTGCACCCGATCCCTCCTTGAGAGGACCTGTGATCTGTTCACGTTTACCTTCTTCAGTCAAGCAGCGCAATGCTCTTGGTGCTCACTCCGGTTCATATTCGATTTATCGCGCCCTTGCTATAGCTATGGGGACTCTTAACCCCACACATAAGCCCGATTACTCCATGACTGAGCCACCTGTGCCTATTCCTCCGCAGCCTGCGTGGTCAGATCCACACAAGATCGTATCATTTGACCCCTGGGGACACCTTGTACCTCAGGTATTTAGAAAAGAGGTCGATGAACTTGGGCTCGATGTTCGTCCCAGTATAGCAGTTACAAAGGCGCACATCAAACTCAGTGAAATTGACGAGACTGCGAGGAAAGGCGAGCTCGAGGTGGACGGCAAGATTGTCTTGGCCACGCGTCCTCTGAAAAATGTCGATGGAACAGAGAGTGACGCTTATTCTGGTGTAGAGATCACCACCAGTAAAGCCGCTGTTGAGCCAGTATGGTATCTGCCTGGCATTGCTGAACGTTTTGGGATGTAGGTGGCTACTGCTGTCTCAATCTACTAGTTTCTAATCCTCCATCAGATCCGAGAGCCTGCTTCGCCGTGCTCTTTTTGAAGACACTGGAGGGATGTATCCTGAATTGATTACCCGCCCCGATATCAAGGTCTTCCTCCCTCCCATTGGCAATCTGACAGTTTACATTTGTTCGTGTTGTCGTTCGTCTACAAACTTTCTGCTGACCGCTTTTTCAAGTCGGAAACCCTGCCTTCCTGTACGATGAGTCCAAGGAACTGACCTTACGTGTACATGATGAATGCATGTCTCTCCATTTGTTCTCTTAATCGTATCTGAATTTTTATGATTATCAGGTAATGGTTCTGATGTCTTTGGATCCGACATCTGCACCTGCAAACCTTATCTGGTCTATGCGATCGAAGAATGTATTCGTTGCGCCCAGAGAGGTGGAGTCGGCCTTGTGGTGTACTTCCGCAAAGAGGGCAGAGCGCTAGGCGAAGTCACAAAGTAAATATCAATTCTTTTTTCGTACTCCCAGGCTCACAACACCTCATCAGGTACTTGGTCTATAATCTCCGGAAACGCGGTGGCGACTCTGCGGATAAGTACTTCAAGTCCACGGAGCTTATTGCTGGTGTGAAGGACATGCGATTCCAGGCACTCATGCCGGATGTACTACACTGGCTCGGCATCAAGAAGATCGATAACATGGTGTCCATGAGCGATATGTGCGTCGATCATAAATAACATGCATTGATCATGGCTGACACGCTTACCTCAGGAAATACAACGCGATCGTCCAATCTGGAATTCCAATTTTGAAGCGGTATGATCTACCAGGTGGGTGGCCTTATGAATGCTGGCGTGGTTGGCAATCAATGATAACACTCTCTTTAGAGCATCTCATCCCACCGGACTCGCGTGTTGAAATTGACGCTAAGATCGCAGCGGGATACTTTACTAGTGGGAAGTCAATCACCGAGCAAGACTTGGTCAAGACAGTCGGTAGAACTTGGGAAGAAACAGAGCATTAGAAATAACACAGGGCCCATGTATCTTCACGAACAGACTTTGTGTTCCTTGTACTGTACAACTACGTTTCTATGTACCACAAATATAGCTTCATGCATCTTTGATTCCGTCGTTAGCTCGGATGTCCCAAAGCTGTATCGCCTTCTCCGCTGCAGCAAATCGTGCCTCCTCTTGACTAGCCCGTCCCCGTTTCTCCGCGGTGGCCTGCACAGGTTCTCTGCCTTCGACAGTGATAGTGCAAGTCACATGTCCCCTCTCTTCCTCAAACACCGAAGTCAACTCCCTTTGTTGGCGTGCAGCCCATATATACACCCTGGTGAGCGGGTGCAAAACATCGACGTCATCCCTCAGGTTGCGCTCCAGTTGTTGCATTATACCCAGTTTGCGAAGTACTTGGCGAACGACATCCATGTTCCCACGAGAGTCGAGATAAACAGCGCCGATGATACTTTCGATCATGTCGCTGAAGAATTTGGGTGCTTGGAGGCGAGTGAGGGCTGCCCACGGGAACGTGAGACCGTGAAGGAGGGCTTCCTCTATTTCATCTTTCATTTTGCGATAACGAGCGAGTGTCGCTCTTTGTTGGTCAAAAACCACTGAACTGGAATGGAGCAAGCTTTGGTATAAGGATATTTCCTGCGTTTCCTCGTCCATGACTATGCCATCGCGGGTGGGGCGTGGTAAGCTCGCGTCTTTCTCCAGCGAGCATTTGAAACAGATATAAGTGAGGAAATGTAAGTTAACCACGGCAGATTTGCGGATATGCATCTGGCCTGGGGTAAATTGCTTTCCTGGGTAGTGATAGAGATGCTCTGTGATGATCAAGTCGAGCACAGAGTCGCCCAAAAATTCCATACGCTCATATGATACCGTTCGAGAATCGAATTGATAGCTTGAATGCGTGATGGCTTCGAGGAGGAGAAGCTTGTGGGTAAATGTGTATTCTAACATGCGTTCGATGTCGGTTGTTGGAGTGGAGACCTCAACCATTTCCACACACGAAAGCGCTTTCTCGATATAAACTTCGAGGGGTTGCCACCCTGCCTTGGTGCCGATGCCGAGGTCAAAGAGTCGGGTGCACTCAATACCAAAATTGTACCCTCCATGAAGGGAGGCAGCTCCTATGAGGGCTTCTACTACGTCCGCAAGCATCTTTGTGGATAAGTCCTCAGGGACTTTGGGTGTTCCTTGAGACGAATCGCCAGCGACCACGTCTTCAGTAATCTCGTTTACTTCTCCTGCAGTAAAGTACTGTGGTTTGAACTTCCGAGGGGCAAAACGATCGCGTACGATCCACTTGTACAGGGAAAGCCTGATGGCTTCCTTTGCCAATCTCGAGTTGGAGACAGCATGATCTTTACGCCTGGTGAGGTACCCTTCGTGCCAAAAGGGATGGGTGGCGATCAGATGCATTGACATTACAAACTTGAGGACGGCATCTCCGAGGGTCTCCAGTCTTTGATAGTTAACGTGACCTTGGGCCACAGGGGCAGTAATCGCTGTAATCAGACGAGTCAAAGGAATTTGATAAAGTGGGGTCCCGGTGAGCAGACTCTCTCGAAGAGATACGGCAGTTGCAGCGATGGAAATGTGGCGAATGATGGAGGGTAACAGAATAGCATGGTCGCATTGCACTTGAGAAAGAAGAACGACACGAGATGATTGAGGAGGGAGGAACGACCTCCTGAGAGGTGCATCACTAATGGATGATAGAGGTTGCAAGAAATTTCTTCTTGGCGGCAATTCTTCTACATGAAGTAACGGGTAGGTGATCTCCATTTCCGGCATTCTTGAATATCTAGCCATGAAATCTTGCAACTCTTCCTCAGATAGAGGATCATGCCTCCACCCAAGAAAGCGATAAACCTTGCCGTAGGGAAACCCATCGCGAATCCAGGTGATATCAGCCGGGTACGAGAACGCCTGTCCGAAAGTGGCTGCATTTGCGAAGAGATCGTCTCCGGAAGACTCTTCCCCTTGCAAATCTCGCAGCCACCTTCGACGTGCATCCCACACATCTCGCTCAGTGTCTTCCTCAGCAGGTTCAAAAAGATACGCAAAGTCGAATTTGTCCCATTGCATGCGGATTCCGTACAAACACCAGAACAAACGTCGTGTAGATTCATGAGCGGCTTGAAGGTCACTCGCGGAATGGCGGGCCACACCCTGTGCCTGCAGTTCAACATCGATACGGCCCTTACGAGAATGATAAAGCACGGGTGCCTCCCCAGCCGCGAAAGATGGAAGGTCGACTCGGGTGAGCATGCGGATTGGAGAGAAGCCTGGTATGACAATGCGAGTAGCTGTCCAAGCCGCATCCGTTAATTCATCTTGCCAAGGATTCATTTGGCTAGTGACGGAAGCCATGCTAGATCGCTTCTCGACATCTTTCAGGAGATTCTTGACTTCCTCTCCCAAATCAGGCTCGACCGTGCTGGTCAATGGCAGGAGATGCTCATTTAGGAGGTTGGCGTTATAGAGGGCGAGGTATGCCTTGTATGCAACGTGCCGGTATGCAGATTGTTTTGTAGGGTATTCACGGTCAACTGAGAAGATGCGAAGTTCCGCTGGGAGCCGTCTTGGCAAAGTCACCGTGCACCCAAATGGCCCCGGATATGGTGGGGGAACTACGCGTGTCGCAGGGTCAAAAGAGTGCCAGCCTTCGGGCATATCAGGGGGGTCGATATCATAGATGGGAAGATTAGCTGAATTTGGAATAACAGCACAAAAATGATTGAGATGAGAGACCGCTAGTAGCGGGGTAAGCACAGCCCTATTCATGGATGAGCAGGATGGCTTTGAATGCACGCATATCACTCACCCTGTAGACTTCACCTTGAAAACAGGCTCATCTGGATCAGGTTCTTCGTCATCACTGGAGACCGTTGGCCTGGAAGCACGATCAGCTAGGTAAAGGGCTGTCATCTGGGTCTCCAGATTCTCGAACTCCGCTACTCTAGCGTCGTCGATACCTGACGATTCAAACATGAGAACAAAAGAGCTGCGCCTCCTGCGAGCACGACCTCTACTTTGGGCCCAGCTCGCCATGTTGTCAGGAATATCCCACCTGATCACATTTCCACAGGCCTGGATATCAAGCCCCTCTTCCGCCACGGACGTGGCGATGATGAGGTTCCTGTCTCCAGACCGAAAGCCCTCGAGAACATCTGCCTGAGGTTGATCCTTCAGAAGTGTACGGGTGATGTCAAGAAAGGTGTTGCGATAGGAGCTTTGAGAACTTCCAAGCAGACACCCGAGTCTGAAATGAGCACTGCGGGGATGGTTCCTCAGAACCTCCGACAATGCTAACACTCCGTCACGACGTGTGACGAAGATCAAGCCACTATAAGGCTCGTTCGACGACTCCGACCAATCCTTTTCGCACTCCAATGTCTCCAAGAGGACGCGGACTTTATCCGTGATCCCAGCCTCGATGTCCGTAGGATCGTAAGAGAGAGGTGTCAGCTTGATCTGAGACAAATGTTTCATCAAGTAATTCTTCTCCTTGGGCTGTAAGGTCCCGATCAACTCGTCCCAGGGTGTTTGTTTATCTAGCGCTCGAGATACAACGCTTCCGATGTACCAGTCTGCCGCCCATGGACCGATATCATAACATATGGCTTTGCCCGCACTCGCAAGGTCGTTCATTCCACCGTGTGAGTATGTCTTCTTGCCTTGAATAGCTTTTGACAGCTTCTGGTCCATTCGTATATACTCTGGGCCTCGGGCAGTTTTCGCTAGTTTCTGACGTAGCTGTATAACGAAGGGATCCTCCTCGATGTTCATAGTAGCAATAACGGCTTCCACTGCTGATAAATTTTTAGAGGTATAGTTACGATCAGAGTATTGCGGTGTATCGTAGCGCACGTGTCGGAAAATCGGACGGTGGACATGAGTCAAGAGCTCATCCCGATTGGCTCGAGGACTACGAATAACACAGTCGAGGTTGGCTTCCAATTTCCTGGAAAGCATGTCAATAATATTCGTAGTCTCCGATCTGAGCATCATACCGGAAGGCTGCAGTAGGATTTCCACCGAACATAGGGCTAGCAGTGAGGCCCAAGACCATGGGACGTTCGTCCTGCTTAGTCGTCACACTAGAGCCGTGGGCCGCGGGGAGGCGGGGAGGGAGGGAGAAGTAAAAATCTCGCATGATGCAGCTCATGGGGTGATTTCGATCCGCATGGTGAGCCTCGTCGAAGATTAGGAGGCCGATATCCAGCCCCATATGAACGTAGCCGTGGCTGAGCGCGTCAAGGAGTACCTGCGGAGTGGAAACTATAACGCGATTGTTTCCCAGCACTCTTTTCCACAAGGTAACATCGGTCCATTGCTTTGGCTCAAGCCCCCCGTGAATTAGGCCAACAGGGACCTGCATATTATCCTTGATCACGCTGTGCTGCTGATTGCAAAGAGCCACCGTAGGCGCCAAAAACCACGACACCTAGGAAACTCTTTGCAATAAGACCTTTGAATTGCATAACCTGAACGTACCTTTTGAGAACCACGTTCTATTTCATATCTCATCCTTAAAATCGCAATCAAAGTCTTTCCAGAACCAGTATCCTGAGCGATGATTATATTTTCCTTGAGACTGGCGTCCAGCATTTCTTGCTGATAATCGCGAGTCTTTGGTATCGTATTGACAGTGACAGATGGTTCTTCCATTTTGTTCTCCATGACAGATGGGTCACAGGTGGTGGAAAGACAAGACGTGAAAGAAGGACAGCGCGCTAAGCTGATTTGTGTCAAGTCGTATCAGAGCGCCGCACCGCTCCTTCGCGCCTTATCTGTCGTACGAGAGCACAAAAGGAAAAGTGACGCCGGTAGGTGATCTTCCAGTTAGGCAAATAATAACGGGGACCTTCCTCTATGGTCGATCCACACGAGCGCTATATTGGGAGCCTCCGGATCGCGTGTCCAATGAAATCCTCAAAAGAGCAGTGGACACTGCGGACCACACAGCACAAGCCGAAGGATGTTGGGCGTGAGAGAGTTCCTCACTTGTATGTCATCGAGGCGCTCATTCTCGAGCAGCTTGGTTATGTCTCAACCAATTCCTCTCTCTCGTGTGGGGTCACCAGCTTTATCAAGATTTCTGACTGAGGAACAATCTCCGAGAAATATCGAAGACGTGTTCCCAACTACGCCATCGTTCGACCAGCCTCCAGATCATATAACTTCACCGTGGAAACGTGCCCTCTTCGACTTGCTCGAATCTCCAACATCATCTTCGTCGGCCTTTCTCGTTCACTTTGCATCAACTTCTCTCATTGTATTTTCTGCTATCGTTACAATTTTGGAGACCGTGCCAAGTTTTCACTCTATTTCCCCTCGAGTATGGTTTGGTCTAGAAACAAGTCTGGTGCTTCTTTTCACCGTAGAATACTCCGCACGTTGTGTCGCGTGGAGCTCCTCTTGGATCTCATTGGTTAAATGGATGTTCTGTGCGTGTAATCTCATCATTTCCGATATATTTTCTCACGTGGATAATCGATCATCACCCAGCCTTCTATGGGGTCATTGACATGCTGGCTATACTACCCTATTACATCGAGATAATGCTGCGGCAAGATACCGTGAGTGATCTGTTGTTTACTCACTCGCCGAACTGACTTTTGACAGTCTGTTCTGTTCCGCTTCTCCATTCTACGCATGTTTCGTCTACTGCGAGTCTTCAGGCCGTTCCGATACAATAGCACCATACTTCTGTAAGCACACACACATCTCTTGGTCCGAGGGTACATGTGATCATCATCATTTCATTAAGAACCATCGAGGTCATGTATCTGGCTGTTCGTAGATCACATCATGCATTACTTGCACTTAGTTTTTTTATTGCAATGGTGTTGACTGTGTTCAGCACGCTACTGTGTGTACCTCACCACTCTACTCAATCCGAGCCTTTTTCACTGAACGCATTGCTCAGATATTTCTCAGAACGTGGTACTTGGGACGACAATTTGGAAACGTTCATTAATTCAGACGGTGACGCAACTCAATTCCAAGTACGGACTATTCCTTGTGCGATCTTTATTTAACACTTATCTTCATATAGTCAATACCTGCAGCTGCTTGGTGAGCCTGTGTTTCTCGTCTCGTTATCTATTTTATTAAGACCCAGACAGGTTCGTGCTAGTCAGTAAGTGGGGGCCGGGCACACTGCGGCGTCGCGTCCTGCTTGCTCACTTTCGTTTCCCAAATAGCAATTACTACAGTGGGTTATGGAGAGATTACGCCTCGCTCTATTCTCGGGCGCTTGATCACAGTTCCTCTTCTTGCTTTTGGCTTGCTTCTTATTGCCCTCCCAAGCTTCGTTCTCGGTAGAGAATTCAGTCTGGTCTGGGAGCAGATGGCTGATGATGAGGTTTGTTTGTTTCATTCCCCTTGACAACTCAACTCAGCTAGATGTTCTGCTTCTCAGGGCTTCGCACGAGAACATGACCCTGCTGTGGCTGCTTTCGGTCACCATCGGCTGGAATCTCAACCTTCAGAGCCCCCCCTAAAGGACCTTTCCAATCGAAAGCTCGCTCAAAATCAAACTGAGCTGAGTCAACAGATATCAGAACTACGAGCGACGGTGGAGATGCAGAGTGAAATGATCCAGGAACTACTTGGATATCTTCGCGTAGAGGGAACAGCGAAAGGAAAGCGTAGGGAAAATGTTGTTGGAAGTGCTATGAGCTAACACATGTAGGGTTTGTAAACTTGGCTGTTGTTTCCACTCTCAGCGTCTACCGTCGGGTTACCGGGACGTGTCGGAGGTGATCTAGCGTTATCATTGATCACGCTGGTGCTTCACGTGCATGTTCTTCTTGCAGATATTAATATTGTCTGCCTCGTATGTAAGTTTGTATGTGTGTCGATGCCATCTCGAGAGCCTAGAGCCACCAGCCCCCGTCCCGATTCAGAAAGTCCATTGCGCCAAGCTTAAATGCCTCGTGCGCAAGCGAAGCTTCGGCCCTTGAAGATCTGACCAAAGCATATTGTGCCCCAGATTCGTTTTGAGTTACAAGGATCTTCCATTCGTGACCCTCTGGGTCGAATACTCAGACGTCCCTATCTCTATGAAGGCCATCGGTGCAAAGCCAATTAAACGCCGAGACGGCTCGGACGTCTCATCCTCAGCGACCCCAACACCAGTGCCCTCATCACGGACTCCCTCGAACTCGCGTCCTACCTTGAGAAGACATGCCAAGAAGCCCATCTTTCCAAACAGCTCAGAACCCCTGATACGCGCGTTCGACTCCACCCGTTTAAGCCTCCTCCAATGTTTATCTTTGCACGTTGCACAGTCCTGTCAGTGCCAAGTTCTTCATCGGAGCTCGTTCGGCGGACGGCCCATTACCATGGAATAAGAACCGTGATGCAGACTGAAGCTTCTAGCGAAGGGGTACAATGATACGTACGAACGGTACCAGAAGACCTACGGAAAGTGGATTATAGGCGATGCCTTTTCATATGCAGACGTCACTGTTGCTTCTTCTTGGCTACTGGTGTACAAATGACCTAAAGGAGGATAAATGAGTCGGGCCTAGGATCAGTTCTTGGAATGGGGGGGAATAGGCTGAAGTCCTTGCAAATGTTGAGAAAGAAGTGCTTCAGAATTCTTAAAGACTTGCGCGTGTAGGGGAGATTTGAAATGCCAAATGATACATTCCTTTGACAGGTATTGCTAATAAACTCAAACCACCATCACCATAAAGGGCGTCATCACTAGCACTTGACGTCCTTGTAAAATGCACAGCTACAAGCTACTGTAGGAATGGTCACTGCCTTCTTTATGTGTCATGGGCTGTTGGGAGTTGACCAAGCACTATCACTGGCTGTGTCCGGGACTCCGGGTATCTGATCTGACTTGACGTGAACTGCCAGTTCTTCCTGATGATTCCACAGATGCTGACAATACCCTCCGCCCAATGTGGACTAGCATGCCATCAAAGATCAACACCAGCTCAGATATACTCGGTGCTTACGAATGAAGGCCAGTCTTGAAAAGAGTTTCAAGGTTGGCCACAGCAGATCAAATTACCCGTGACAGTACTCCACGATGCAGCCACTTGTCCTGTATGACATCCTCTCCAAGCTACCAGGCAAAAACTGGTCTTCCAACCCCGCAAAGCCGAGGTTAGCACTTCGTGTTCTGCATGTCAAGGTTTGATATCTGACCAAAGTATGCTGTGTCGCAGGTTCATTTTGAGCTACAAGGATCTTCCGTTCGTGACCCTCTGGGTTGAATACTCGGACATCCCCATCGCTATGAAGGCCATCGGCGCAAAGCCAAACAAACGCCCAGACGGTTCGGACGTCTACACCGTCCCTGTTCTCAGCGATCCTAACACCGGTGCCCTCATCACGGATTCCCTCGAGATCGCATCCTACCTAGACAAGACATATCCCGAGAAGCTCGTCTTCCCAAACAACTCAGAACCCCTGATACGCGCGTTCGATTCCGCCCTTTCAAGCCTTCTTCGACCTGCTGTTAAGTTCATCTACGCACGTTGCACAGAAATATTGAGTCCTGCCAGTGCCGAATTCTTCACTAAAGCCCGTTCGGTGTACGTCCCGTTGCCCTGGGATGTGAGCCGTGATGCAGACTGGGAGCTATTAGAGAAGGGGTACAATACTCTGTACGAATGGTACCAGAAGACTGATGGGAAGTGGATCATGGGCGGCACTTTTTCGCATGCAGACATTATTGTTGCCTGTGATTTGCTGTGGTACAAACGAGTTCTGAAGGAGGATGAATGGGCCAGGATCAGTTCTTGGAACGGGGGAAAATGGGCTCAAGTCCTTGCAGATGTTGAGAAGGAGTGTAAATTGGCTTAGAGGACTACGTATACTATATGATTTATTTCAGGGAAGCTTGGAAGAATGATGAATTCTATAAGCCCAAGCTGGAATGAGGTGAAGCTACGCGACAACATGCTAGAGACCTGGTCTACGCGCTGACTAAGCTATGGAAAGGGCCGACAGGCCCTTGGGACCCTGGTCCAACGTTCACGCGCACGACCTAGGGTCCCGGTCAACGGCGGTCGTGTTGATCCCAAGCTTAAGCCGGCCCGCCAGACTCGCGTGGCGAAATCGAAACAGCGCGGCCGATGAAACAAGTACTAAGTGTATAAATATTCATGAACTCGGAGTCCGAGGAGTCTATTAATACGATGATGTCATGATTCCACGTGACTGCGGCCTCAATTGGTCTTGTACTATGGCATAGTGCGGCGACCTGCAAGATGGCAACCAGCTGTCACATCACCCCGCTTCATGCACACCCTGAATCCGGGATTCACAAGGAGAAATAAAAGAAAACTGCGGGGAAAATGTGCTGACACGTATAGGAATTTGTGACTCGGCTGTTGTTTTCACTCTCACTGGCCACAGCTTGATTTAGTGTCAGCCTGAGGCTGCCGCAAATCCGACCAGGCTTTGGCGACCTTCAAGCTGGCCTGTTACGACTTGATGTGTAAAGATGCGGTAAAATTCCAGCAATATTACTCACCGTGGTGCGTTGTCTTTACCCACACGTTCTCCATGAGGAATTTTAATGTGTCATTATGCAGTACATCCGACATATGCGCTAATCAAACTTAGATGATTCAGCGAACGAATGAATCGGAAGCTCAGCCTTGTGCACCGCAAAAAAGTCTCGATATTACTACACTGCAGCACTTCACGCTGTCTTTACACCCCATGTCCCAGTACTCCACGATGCTTCCACTTGTTTTGTATGATATCGTCTCCAATCTACCGGGTAATCACTTTTCACCCAACCCCGCCAAGACAAGGTCAGTAATACATGTTATGCATGTCACTTGAAGCTTTAATGTTTAACCAAAGTCTATTTGCCCCAGGTTTGTGTTGAGCTACAAGAATCTCCCATTCGTGACCCTCTGGGTCGAATACTCAGACATCCCCATCGCTACGAAGGCCATCGGTGCAAAGCCAAACAAACGCCGGGACGGCTCGGAAGTCTATACTGTCCCCGTCCTCAGCGATCCCAACACGGGTGCTCTCATCACGGACTCCCTCGAAATTGCATCCTACCTCGACAAGACATATCCCGAGAAGCCCATCTTCCCAAACAGTTCAGAACCTCTTATATGCGCGTTCGAACCCGCCTATTTAAGCCTCCTTCAACATGCTATCAAGCTTATCTTCGTGCGCGGCACAGAAATATTGAGTCCCGCCAGTGTCAAGTTCTTCATTAAAGCTCGTACGGTGGACGTCCCGTTGCCTTGGGACGTTAACCCTGACGCAGACTGGGAGCTACTAGAGAAGGCGCATAATACTGTGTACGAATGGTACCATAAAACTGATGGAAAGTGGATCATGGGCGACACTTTTTCGTATGCAGACATCATTGTTGCTTCTTGGCTGCTGGCGTACAAACGAGTGCTGAAGGCGGATGAGTGGGTCAGGTTCAGTTCTTGGAATGGGGGGAAATGGACCCAAGTCCTTGCAGATGTTGAGAAGGAGTGTACATTGTCTTAGGAGAAGACTTGCATGTATATATCAATCGATTCAGGGGCATGGAAACGATAATAAATGCTTCACAAGTCGCCTCAGTTGAAGTCCTTTGGACCTCGCCTGTACATACGATGACGATGCGCATGTTATACAGCAATAAGTTTGCTAGCACACCGAAGTATCGATCAGCGCTCAGCTGTCAGAAAACCAAACACGTTCGATGATGAAATCGCAGCAAGCCACGCATAAATCGCCGCAAACGGCACCTTGACTAAACTTGAATGACAAGCTCTCACACCAAAAATACTGTGTACTTCCTGTGTACCAATAAAATCCAGGACAGCTGAATGCTCCAAAAATTGGCAAATCCATTTGGTTTCTGTGGAATTGTAGTCACCGTTAACGTGGAGGGTTGGTTGAAATCTATAAAAAAAACATGTTGTGGCGGAATCCAGAGTATCTCACAGGTTGCCAACTTGCAGGTGCATCTGGCTAGAGCAGGCCTCATGGAAAATGCTGGGAGTATATACTTTGAGGTCGGATTTGGAGTGAACAAGTGACCATGGGCGGAGGCTTTGCCACGTCATGTACATGTAGCACACCAGGCCGGGCGCACATAGTATAGTGTGGCCGAGACAACGCATAAGCTGGCAACTTTTTGACCTGGGCTTCGTGTTTAGTGCTGGCGATGTTAGAGGGTGCCAAGCCAGCTCGTACTAGGCACTAGTGCTGCCACTATGAAACGGATACCGCCTTGCCAGCGGATGAGTAGCATACGGATGCACCAGTGAGACCAGAGTGGCTGAACGATTGCCGCCGGCCGTAAAACCACGTTCCAGAGCTTTGATGGGTTCTTTGTAGATCTGTTGGAAATGGAGATCATCACAATGGCTCTTGAGGGAAATTTTCGCTAGTCACAGCTGCACCAATATTAGTCGTGGTCCTGGCATCAGTGCGAAGAAAGCCTCCACGTAAAGGCGAAGGCAGTGAGTTTGAGCATATTTGGGACCCGGCGTCGTGGCGTTGATGAGTCGGTAAATGATTGGTAGCTCTTTGCTTTATTAAGCAACGTACGTGAGCAAAGACGCTAACTAAACGAGCACGAGGTTGAATTGTGGGATGGCCGTGACACCAATTACTCATTGTGCATCATTCATCGGAATTTGTTCATTCGGGTAATGAATTGAGAATTGAGAAGAAAAAATTCACAGCTCATGCAGAGAAACGTATATAATGCAACATTCATGGGTTCAACGCTACATCAACCAAAGTCAGCCTTCAGATTTCCAATGCAGCCCATCATACTGTACGACATACCAAGCAAGGCCTCAAACAATATATGGGCTCCAAACCCTGCAAAGACCAGGCAAGTCGCGCGGTCAGAGCTAGATTGCTGCATGTTGCTGATATGCAGACGTTAGGTTTTGCCTGGCATACAAGGGTCTCCCGTATACGGTCGTCTGGGTAGAGTTCAAGGATATTCCCTTGACGATGAAAACACTTGGTGCTTCAACTACGGAAGGGGACAGGTACACCCTTCCAGTGATCAAGGATCCCAACACTGGATCCATCGTCGCCGAGTCGCTGGCGATCGCTGAGTACCTGGACAAGACCTATCCAGAGAAGCCAATCATACCACGCGGCGCCGACGCTCTTATAGGGTTATTCGAGCCTGCATACTGCAGCGTTGCCTACGGAAACGTAGTCAAGCTCATCTTGACGAAGACCCTCGAAATTATGAACGATTCAAACAGGGAGTACTTCATTCGGACTCGCTTGGAGCTGCTCGGCGAAACGCGCTGGGAAACTGTGTCAGGAGAGAACGCACAGCAGCAGTGGGAAGAATTTAGGAAGGGTCTTGATGAAATCGATAAATGGTACCAGAAAAGTGGCGGGAAGTGGATTATGGGGGACACCTTCTCGTTCGCGGATATGGTGGTGGCTTGCAGAACGATGTGGTGGAACAAAATATTTGATGAGGAACAACTCCGTGAGCTTCATTCTTGGAATGGCGGGCGATGGGCGCGTGTCTTGGCAGACGTGAATGCGGAGTGCGGTACAAATCTGTAGGAAGCCAATGTAGTCACGGTAGCTCGGGTATTTTTATGTAAAGCTTTGACGACTCAGTGCACGTGTGTGACAACGTTAACGGCACAAGGCGTTCGGAGTTATAATATGTGGTGCTCAAGCTGCTTCGGCTGGTGTCGGTATATCAAACTGTCCCAGCGGCCGTGCACGCTTGAGCCGCGGCGCGTGAGCTTTTGGTACAAAATCATGTCGGTTCTCTGGCGTTGTTGATGAGTGACACATGTTCAAGGGAAAGGTGCTGTCGAACGACTCGAACCTGCGGCTATCATCAAGGCTACAAGTTGGTCCGTTGTCTTATTCATGGGTATCAATAGTACTAGCTAACGTTGCTTTTCTGATCGAAATTACTCATTTATAGCGCATATAGTCACACCGCCAGGTCGAGCTGCTGGGTAACTGTTACTAAGTGCCAGTGCGTACTTTCCATCATTTGTGTTTGCCCCTGTGAAAACATGTGTTGATTTGATTCATCCTCGCTACATTAAAGATGAGGCGTGAACAGTTGAGTTCAAATCCTAGATTTGACCTTCAAATGTGTTGGGAGTGCGATAATAACGATCCATGTGCAGTACTGCCGGTTGCCGATGAAGTGTTGAGTTGATCTGTTGATACCCCTCACGAGAGCCACCTCCACCCGGCGCCTGCGACGGTGATTGCGACGGTAGCTCATTGCCTGTGAACTGCGTGTGCGAATTATGACCATGGTAAGGAGTTTTACCTTGCTGAGAACTGCTGAGTTTGATGAGTAGTTGGGTACAGCAGGTCTCATCGATCTCATCAGTGGTTTTGCCTGCTTTCATGCACATGCTGCTCATGATAGTGACCTAGGTCTGGCAAATGTCGTAGGCTCGGAAGACGTACATCACTACAAAGTTTCGGAAACCATCCTGCTGTATACTGCTCTGCAGGCTATGCAAAATAAGACACTCTTATTCTGTGTCAACAATATCTAATCATCTGTACTCTCTTTGTTGTAGACCACGAGAAAATCAGGCCGTAGCAATGTATGGTTTCCAAAGAATTTCGGTGACGCGTGAAGCGCTACGTTCATTTGGTCGGGGGTGCGATACATGTTGGCCATCTGGTGAAGGTCAATTCCTCCAGCACTTTGGCTTGGCTTAGTCACAGCACTGCGGCTGGGACGGCGTTGAGAGCCTTATGCAAACATCGAGCACTGGAAGAGGTCAAGGGATTGATTGCTCAGGAAAGCCTGCCATGAGCGAATCCCTAGAAGTAGTAGTATATAAAGGAGATGCTCTACTTTCTCTATTTGCCTAATGGTATGTTTATTATTGCTACTTCTACCTCTACCCTGTCAGGTTAATTCTCCGTTGCTGCAGTGAGTGTTTGCAAGACAACAAAGCTAGGACCTCTACGAAACATTAGGTACATACATGCCGACTGTACTGAAACATGCATATTAAAAAAAAACCTTTCGGGTTCCTTTGGGACCCGAGTTCCCTAGCGATTACCCCATCACACCCCGTGCAACTTCTTGTTGGAGTCTAGCGTTCCATCCCATCCCTTAATCCAACCTCGGATATCCCTAAGTTGGTTGTATAATTCCTCAAGAGATTCGCCCTCCTCTGAGACATGATCGCAATGTTCAGCTGGGTTGTGCCAACCTGCGAATGAAGCCGAGCGGCGAAGGCTATCCGGAGGGCGGATTGCAGTGGTCGTGTTTGGAAGGACTGGTCGTTGAAGGCGTGGGTACATTGGCCTTTCTTCTGCGCGAAGATCAAGCTTTCGGGGAAGAGGAGCATCATTGCCGTTCCTCCTCCCTCTTTCCTCGGCTACCGGATGAAGGATCGATGGTTGACTTCTGAGGCCAGCAGATTTGTCATCGACTCTTAGTGGCATAATTTGCCGTGGCGCACTACGCAATTGTGTTAACGGTGATTTATGAGCGCCCCGGTCAAGCCCTGGCCTAGTTCGTTGGATAGGTGGGGGAGAGGGGACGGGAAGCGCATCGAGGGATATCTGAGCGGCGACTCGGGGAATTTTTACCGAAGTCTCGACTGCTGCTGCTTCGCCTCCCTGTTTTGCCTTTCGAGCAAGAACGGCGGTCGTCACTTGAGCCAGCGTAGGGAACACTTTTTCTTTTTTGGCAGACCAACCATCCTGGGCACCTATATTTTGTTGATGCGTTGGATTGGCAGGTTGACTCGGAGGGATGGGGAGGGCTGAGACATGCTTCGTAATCGGAGTTTTCTCCCCTGCCTTGCGCCTGTATATGACAGGCGGAATAGCACCACAGCTGACATACGCCTTCCGTACGACCTTCCGATAGTGGGAATCTTCTCCCCCGAGAGCAGTCAAGGCATCCGCGCGAGCACACTCCGGCGAGCAGAAGCAGAAATCGTGATTTTCCACCGTCAATTTTCCGCAGAAACATTTCGTAATGCCCATATGGGCTTCTGAAAAAGGATTTTGGCGAACGTGAGTGTTCATATTGTATGGGCGCTTGGCGTAGAATTGAGTGGGGCAGTGACTCACTACTCATGCTAGATGTAAGAGCTTTATAGCCATCCAATCTTCGCTTGCTTTGGGAAGTGGACTATGGCAAAGCCACTGGCACGTACAATGGACAAAATTATCTGTGGAATGATGAGGCTGTGGATGCGCCCCTGGGAGCGTTTGACCGTGATTATTGTGCAGCGCAGGCACTGAACACGACTCTGGAAGCATAACCACCAGCGAAGCGACAAGCGAATAGAATGCTCAATTTGAGAGGTCTATGCTCATAGGCATGTACGCAGCAGCCCTCTCGAATGCCAAAACCGTCATAAAGGTTTGAATGAGCCACCCTGCCACGATGCAATTATGATGGCACCTGGAATGCACGGAACTGAGCTTTGACTGGATCTTTACTGGCCAGACAAAGCAAAACAAATTTGCTATAATCATATTAATCATTATTTATAACTTGAAAGGCCTATAGACACATACCTTGCTTTGATCTAAAACAAATCGACGACCAAGCATCCTCGGATTTAGAAAAGTGGACATCTCAAGGCCATCCGGAATGTGGTCTAGACTCCCTTCTAATCATGATTAGTACCTGCGCGTGGATGACAACTGTGGTTGTTCGGTGTACGCAAATTGTGTTGGAGTCTGGCAAGTTTATGTGAATGATTAACGGCTGACTACGCTACGTGGCTTCTGCCAAAAACGATCGTCTCATCTACTTCCAGGTAGTTGTCTTCGACTATTTGCCAATCTTGCTTTTTCTAGTACTTCACATATAGATTCAACGTAGCTGGTCTACTCGTGGCTGATCTTGAGAACGATTTGAAGACAAAGAACTTTCAGATTTGCTCGAAATTTAGATGTCTGATTCATTCGCAGACCTCTGGAGCTCATCTGCCCCGTCCAATCCCACATCTCCGCAGATACTTGGGGCTGCCAAACAACGAACAACCATTCCTCAACGGTCCCAGGATACATTCTCCATTCTTTCCGCTTCTCAACCAGCCTCACGCACGCATTCCCCCCATGTCACCGGTCCCACCACCCAGCCACGAAACCCTGTGCCAGCAGGTGGAGCGAGAAATGTAGATGCATTCAGTAGTCTTTTTTCTGGCTCGTTAGCGGATGGAAAAAATAACAATACCGCCAACATGACCATAGCTGAGCGCGCGGCAGCGGCTCAGAGAGCAAAGTTACAGCAAGCCCAGGCACCTCCCAGGACCACTGCGCCCTTACCATCTGCTTGGGACGGGCTTGATTCTCTTGCACGACAGTCGACACCTTCACATCCTTCACCCTCTCGTTCACCACAGGTCGACTTTGATTTCTCTGCGTTTGCATCTTCTTCAGCCACTATCGTGAAATCACCAGTGGGAGATAATGATTGGACTTTACCTGACTCCACAGCTCCTCAACCACAGTCTACTTCTCAAACAAAGCCTGCAGGAACGCTCTGGGACCTTGATGATTTTGAATCATCTTCTCATTCTTCCTCTAATTCCCCAATCCCTCCTCGCTCACGTACACCTGGTGACTTTGACTTTGGTAATCGTGAGGATGGCCTTTTGGAGGCCCACTCCGATGATGGTAATGATGACATCTTGGGTGACCTGGCACGACCAGTCGATGCAGTCAAACCGTCTTCACACGTATGTCGCACTAAAGTTCCCCTGTCGATTTGCACTCATCGTTCATTGATCGGGCAGAATCAATCGACTCGTGCTACACCATCGCCTCAAGCTCCACAATTGCAGCGTCTTTCATCAAGACCTGTCTCACCACCTCCTCACATCGTCGGGCAAATTGTAGAAATGGGATTCTCTCCCCAACAAGCGCGTATAGCGCTTGCAGCTACGGATACCGGTCTCGATGTACAAGCCGCTTTAGAGACTCTACTCGCAAATGGTGCTGGTAATTCCTCCACCCCACCTCCATCGTCGCATGACTACGAAGTTCGACCGCCCCCACGACGCCCACCAAATCAGCGTATTAGCTCAAACCGAGACCGAGACCGAGAAGTACTGCGTAGTACCGAACCAGAAACACATCAATCTCCAGATCTTAACGTGCAAGCGGAGAAGATTATCGCACAAGCTAGTGAAATCGGTATAAGCGTTCTTAATCGCGCAAATGCTTTCTGGAAGGAGAGCAAGGAGAAAGCACAGCGGATATATGAAGAACGTGCGGCTGTGGCTCGAGCTGGGGCAGGGACCAAACGAGGAGATGGGAGACCGCGTTGGATATCGGACGAAGTACCGGACAGAGCTGGTGTAGAGCAACAGGATAGGAGAGTGACTGATGGGTTCAAGGATGACGATCAAACCCCCCCTCCGACTAGACGATTAAGACAAGATGGGCCCACTAGACAACCTCCCTCACAGCCTGTCGAATTGCCATCGCAGTCTCAACCGAAAGAAGTGGATCTTCTCTCATCTGAGGCCCCCGTTTATCAGTCTCCATTCCGACGTGGTCGCCCAACACCACAGCCTCAGCCTCCCGCAGCTCCTTCCCATCCTACTCCTGTTCCCTCACCTCCGAAGCCACAACGTGTACTGGTTCCCGCATCGTCTTCAGCCCTCTCAACATCTGCTTCACACAAAGCCACGGGCACGTCAGCATATAAACTCGGGCAGTATGCAAATGCAGAATCAGCTTATTCTCTTGCCATTGCTACACTACCAGCCTCACACATCCTCCTCGTTCCGCTGTACAACAACCGTGCGCTCGCAAGGCTCAAGACAGGTGAGACCCGTAGCGCAATAGAAGACTGTGCAAGCGTGATAGAGATAGTCGGTGATGACAGAGGCGTTATCGAGGGGGTAGATTTAGGGGATGCCCTTGTGAAAGCTTGGCGAAGACGTGCAGAAGCCTATGAGGGGAGAGAGAAGTGGGAGGATGCAAGGAAAGACTGGGAATCAGTTGCGGGGGCTGCATGGGCGCCATCGAATATACGTGCCGAAGGCGCGCGTGGAGCTGGACGATGCAGACGGATGCTCAATTCCAATGTTGACGAGGACGCCCCCGTACCAAAACCCAAGCCAAAGCCCAAAGCCCCATCGGTCAAGCCCGCGCCAACGCATTTCGACTCGGGGGCGCTCAAGGCTTTGCGTGCTGCGACCAGTGCAGCTGAAGCCGAAGATAATCAGCGGCATGAACTCAAGGACTCTGTTGATGCTCGGTTGATAGCATGGAAAGGCGGGAAAGAAGCTAACATCCGTGCATTGATTGCTAGCCTCGACTTGGTGTTATGGCCAGAGCTGAAATGGCAGAAAGTGGGGATGCATGAGCTTGTGTCGAATGCTCAAGTAAAGTCTCGTTACACGCGTGCCATTGCGCGTGTACATCCAGACAAGGTCAGTTATTATTATGACAGTTCCTGGGTCCCGTCAGATATCGATATGTTGTCTTTGTCACATCTACCGTTTTCTTGGCCTAGATCACGAAAGCTGACCATATCTCCTGTAGCTGAACGCGCAAAATACCACTGTTGAACAGAGGATGATCGCCAATGGGGTGTTCGGTGCTTTGAATGAGGCGTGGAACGCGTTTCAACAGTGATACCTATTCAGTACAAGGATTCGCCCTGTAATAATGGGAGGTAATGTGGGACTACATCTCACACATACCTTAAGCTTGGTTTCAATACGGATGCCGATTTTTTTAATGTTTCTTCACGTGACCACGCGACAGGCGGAGTACAGAAAACAGAATACCAACCATACAATGGGAGGTCTTTGACATATAAGTACCGGTTCTCGTCTGTCTTTCCTTTTATTGTCAGTCCGTTACACGCAACTGAGGGTGCGTCCCGCTGTTTCTTATTCCATGCTAGCTAGACACTAAAGTACTAATCTATCGACAATAGGACTGACTTGTCTATATATTTCATCAAAGTATACAGTCTAGGCCCAGCACGATCATGGTGGGACAGATTGCAGACCCAAGGTGGGTTCATGGATGCATGTCATCTTAAACATCCTAACAACTCGGGCGCGTAGCTTGGGAGATACGGAACACACATCAGAAACAACCTTCGAAGCCATGGATTTGAGTGGACAAGAGGCACAAGGATGCCAGCAACCCGCCGAGGGCATTCAAGTACCTCTTGCTCGTTCGTGCTCGAGGAAAGGAGGGGAGCATCAGAATGACCTTGCTCCACTCTTCCGTCTCCCAGACGAGATCCTCGTGGAAATAATAAAGCACGGCGGTGAGACGAAGACAGATGGGAGAGGCGACAGTTTGGAGAAGACGGTGTCGCATGTGTCCATGCGATGGCGAACTATAGTCATCTCTAATCCGTCACTATGGACCCATATCTCTGTGTGCCCGGAGGAAACACCATCATTCCTTCTAACGCGTGTTCATCGTTCTTTGGATATGCCTATTGATATCGACATATGTCCTTGGCCAACGCCGTTCTCCAGAGCTGCACCACAGTCGTTACTTGTTCAACTGAACATCATTCTCCGTTATGCAAGTCGGTGGCGCTCACTCACTCTTCGGTCTGGACTGGTGGAACCGATGTTCTCTTTTGTTTTTCTTTATTTTACGCGTTACGGAACATATCTACCATCCCTCGAATGTGTGAGGCTATATGGTTCTGAGATGCAAGTCCACCTTTGGTCGCGGGCCCTCTTTTTCGACGAGCCTTGTACTCCAAGGCTTTCTACCCTTGAGGTTACCAACATGAAGATACAGCCTGCCATAAATGCCTGCAACTCGACAATCACAACTCTAGTCCTCACAAAAGATATACCATCAGAGATTGTAATTATGACTTTCAACGATTTCATGCGTGTTTTCGCCTCATTTCCTTTCCTCGCTTCATTGGTAACCTACGGTCTCGTGGTCGACATTCCTTCATATCAGTCGTTCACTGGCAATCACCAGTACCCCACCCTCCGCACCCTAGGCATCCATCGCATCGATGACGCGCGTTTTTCCTCGTTGATCGTCACTCTTGCATTAATGTTTCCCGGTGTTACACACCTCAATTTGACAGGGCCGTGGGCTGCTTCCTCGTTACTCGAGGCTGTACGACAAGTATCTGCAGATCAGATATGGCCAGGCCTCCAGAAACTCGTGCTGAATACTTTTATTGGCCATGGATGGTCACAAATCCATCCATTCCTTGAAACGCATAGTGGTGGGGACGGCAAATATAGGGCACACTGACAAAAAGGATGGCGAATTTCATCCCGTTGGGATTGTTGGTCATGGAGGACAGGATGCTAAAGTGGCGTTTTCAATTGGACCTTTATGGCACACGTCGGACTACAAGATCAGAAAATGCATGGTGGGTTCTGTGGAATCGATTTTTACTTCATATACTATGATACAACTGCAGATTTGTACATACAGTAAGTACTAGTGTTTGATCATGCACACGCATGATGTCTTCAAGAATTAAGTTACATACGTATTTTCTCCCTATACAGTTGCACGCTGAGCGTCGTTCGTACGTTTTATGTACAGCCATGCACAGCAGGGAACGTCATCAGGGATCGAGAAGACCCCGTATTTTGCCAAGCGCTCATAATCTAGTTCCAACCCGCCATCGCCGCAAAAGCCTTCTGGTGTTTATCCCTGTCAGCTGGTACGTTATAGCATGATCAATCGATATGAAGTTGCAGTAGGTGGTTCCCTTCTGTTCGTACGTGATTTCCCATACAATCTCTTGTGAACATGCCTGGATTGTTATCATTATGGGCTGACAAGTATCGAAACTACCGTCCATTGTATGCACCACAAAATACTATGCGTGATATGAATTAGCTAAGCTCGTCAAGTTGCTCTGGGGTAATGATATCTGTAAGGCCGAAAAAATCGTCATCACTCGTAGACCGCTTGGTGGAGGTAGAGGTAGAAGTGCTATTTAATGCGTCCTCAGCACCCTCCAAAGCAACTGTGATCTGCTGGAGAATGCTTTCGATATCAGAGGAGGCGCGCTTCTGGTCATCAGCGCGTCCCAAGTCCGTGTCAAGCTCGCGCTTCGTACTGTTGCTGCTTCCATCAAGGTCAGACAGTATTGTCGCAATAGTACCTCCCGCACTAACAATCCCCGCCGTCTTCCCTAAAATGCTTGAGACGCTAGAGGGGATCGTAAAGCTGCGGTCTTCGAATTGGTAGGCTGGTCCACCCAAAGCTCCATTGACATCAGCTCCGTCAGGAGTTTGGTCCAAGTCCCGCTTAGTGCTGTTGCTGCCATCAAAGGCGTTCACAATCTCATTAACACCTGATCCCAGGCTAATGACACTCCCGATATCTTTGAGCCAGGTAGACGCAGTGCTGCGCTCCTCGACGGGAAGGATAGAGTCCGCTTCACGTTTGACGTTAATATCGCTCAACACAGAGCTACCTTCTTGCAGGATAGCCTGGAGCGCTGCAGTGACGTCTGCAGTGATATCGCGCTTCCTTGCGAAGGGCAAGTTGTTTAACGCTGCTGCGATGGCTTGAACGATATCGGAGGTAGTGTCACGTTTGGAACCAAGCGACAGACTTTCCCCTGGCAGGATCACTGTCCCTATCCGGGGAGTGGCGAAACCGTTGCGTACAAATGTATCGACGACCGTATTGTCATCCGTTGACGCTGTATCCTGTCTGGAAGTGATTCGATGGAGACTGCGAATGCATTCAGTGGGTCTGCTCGACGATTGTCTGCGAGGAACGTACGAGTATGGGGCAGGCGCTGCAAGACTTGGGACGGTTGAGGCTACGGCGGCGAGAGCGACAAGGGCAGCAAAGCGCATGATGGTCTTGAAGGTCTTGAATGAGTGAGGCTCGTAGAAATTTGGAAATCAGCGGCGGGTCGAGGTATGTGAGAATGAGAAGTTAATAGTAGCTGAATGAGAGTGTACGAAGTTTTCAAAAACAATAGGCTGTAACATGGTGAAGTTAGTAGAAGGCAATCGGATGGGATAGAATGAACGTACTGCCTGCACCTGGGTGAGCCGTGAAAGCGAAGGAAGTAAGAGGGCTGAGGAGTTAGCAGCTGAAGTGCACGCCTTTTAAACAGGAGAAGATCATAGCTGACGCATCAGGTTGTGCCTCCCCCCACAGGTCATAGGGTCCTACGCGTTTCAGTAGTTGGATACACTCCTTGAAACTTACCTGTGCTGCGTTGATGCCTTGACTTCCATCGAATGATGAGTAGTTTGAAGATGGACATCCGCTTTAGGATGCTAAAATGTTGACGCGGCACTGAGCCTATATTGACCCGGCCTTGATACGGCATGGGTGAAACTTGAAATGGGGCGCCGGACATGGGAAACTTGATGAACTGTCCGACATAGCGGGGACGGGCGGGTAACCAGCATCTGCAGAAAAGTAATCTACTGGACACCGCTTAAGTGCACTGTGGAGTCAGAGTCCAGATGAGTCAATAGAGACCGCTCAAAGGTTTGTGACATGCCACTACAAGGTGGTTCATCTGCATCCTCCGGTATAACTCCATGTACGGCGTACTGTAGAACTGTGAGTGACTGGAGACGGTGTATACTTTTGCAGCCACTATTTGCTGTGACTCTTGTGGCGGAACTACGAAGTCCGTGGCTCGCTGTCATGTCAGTACCATTAATGCCATTTCGTACTTTCCGTGGAAGAATTTGTGATTCACTGATGATATGTAACTGGTCATGGGGAAATCGAAGTAAGAAAAGGAAAACATAGTAAACAATTACATGACGCTGGTCAAATATTATCTGGATCTGACAAATATTTATTCGTCAGATATGGCTCAAGATGAGGTAACTAAATCAGCTAGTAGGTAGAAGGGAGGTGTCGGGAGTATCAGCAATATGCGCAGCATATGCTGACATCCCAACATGACCTTGCGTGCCCATTATAGCAGACGGATCCCATGCATGAATCCACTGCCTGCCGATGGTCGAGATGCCTGGGTCTTCATCACCACCAGCATTATGGGCCAGCCGTAGTGGGAGGTGCGCATTCGGGTGGTGGAGAGGGGCGTAAGCAGTGGTGTTGGTGGAAGGACGATGTGCAGCCAAATCATCCTTGAGGTCCCGGAGTGAAATAGTCAGATGTCCGAGCCACGACAACATCGACCTCCACGACATCCGAGGCATTGAGGTGTTGCTCCAATGCTGTCAAACGTCGACCGAAGATCTCCTCCACCATACCCACTCTTGCATCCAACGCATCCACCCGTTCATTTGTAACAAGGAGATCTAATCTCCTGCCGAGGTTATGGATGCCCTGCATGATGTCCCTTCCAGTTGGCTCAGGGTCCTCAATCTTGTCAAAGGCAATTGCAACCTCCTGCTTTGTCTCGAAGGTTTGAGGCCCCTCCAGCTTATTGTCAACCTGACATTGGCTTGCCAGTCCAGGTATCCTAATCGTGTACTGTCCAGTGGCCGCGTCACGCTCCAAGTCGTGTTCTCGGTAAGCGCAGTGAGGTCTTGCGACCAGAGGGTGTTGCATCGACCTAGGAAGATTTCGGCCTCTTGATAGTCTGACGTGATGTAGGCACGCAGGACCGGGGTGAACTTTGCCGTGCAACTATTATCTTTCCTTTCGCATTATGAGTACTCCGAAGGAGAAATAGAGTAAACATGTCATACTCAACATTGGGGAAGTAGAGTGTGGGCGTGGGCATTAACTCTCCATTGTCAATGAAGCCTAGAAGTGGACAATACACTCAGGTGAAAGAAGAGGAGACAATGATGAGTCACAAACCAAATGCGAGATCTTGAACGGTCCCAGTGTTGTTAAAGACCTGCACGACGCCGGAGGTTCCCGTCTGAGAGGGCTACACGAGATATTCGTCATAGTTGAGATAACCATCAACGGGAGCCAGACTTACAGAGAAATGATCTTTGTCTTTTGTCAGGGTTGCCTTATGGCCGTGCTGCATCACGGCTTGCATTGGTGCTAGAAATAACAGGGTAGATGATAGTCGCTCACATCGATCTTGACGGAGGTTCCAGTGCTGAATATCCTCTCATCCGAGGCCTGGGTTGTAGAGAAAGCAAGCCTATACACCAAATAAGCGAATTTCATGACTATTGTTCTCGTTGATCATCTTACTGGTCCGTGTAAGTCGCACGATACCTGTATGGACCTGGAGAGAAGGATTATATATGAGTTAGCAACTTGGCAGTAAAAGGACGCGAACACTCACCCATCTTCCCAAATTTCATGACCCTGAAAAATTGCGAAGTCAGAAATTGTCCCAGGCGAAAATAGGCCCGCTTACTTCTAAACTATCGAGAAAGTGTCCTTGTATAACCCTGGCAGGTCGCAATGCTAAGCGAGCGTGATCGTCGCCTCCCGGTCGAGGTTGTTGCTGCAAAACGATGGCGAGTCGGGTGAGAAATTTAGGTAGAGTAGGATCACAAAGATACTCACCACTGGAAGTTCAAGGTCCTGGTGAAGGAGTGTGACATTGTTTCGAATCGTCGCGGTGTACTAGTTGTGATTGAATCTGAATTGAAGAGCTTAGTTAGAGGCTCAATTGATAAGGGAATCCGTCGCATAAGCTGTACATACCTATATATCCAGATTGTAAAATAGAGCGCCTTTTTCACCCGAGTCTCGATGTCCAGTGGGTTATTTTAGGTGCCTGGCATGGTCCTCGAATGGAAAAACACTTACCACCTGGACCAAGCCGCTGCCACTGTGTCCCGAATTGCAGATTATGAAATTCGACACAGCCACTTGGAACTAAAACCGATCAACCCATCCGAGAACACCACTGCTTCACCATGAAGGCTATCATATACTCCTACTTCCTTCGCTTTCACGGCTCACCCAGGTGCAGGCAGTATGCTCATTTGGGGGCGCCTTCTACTGACCCCACCATCTTACAGCCTGTTGTGTTTGACTCTCATTCACCCATTAACTTCGTATTTTCACAAACCTCGACTCGCCGTTGATTTCCGAATTTCTATGAGCCCACTCATTCAAGACCTTAAGACCATCAGGCGCTTTGCTGCCCCTGTAGCCCTCACTGTCGTTGTAGCCTCGACCGTCCCAAGTCTTGCAGCACTTCCTCGTACGTTCCTCACAGATTGATCAATCAAAATGAAGTCACAATAGGTGGTTCCGTTCCTTTCGTACGATCTCTTGTGAACATGCCTGTCTGTCATATACCAAATATTATAGCCTGTATCATTATCATTATGGGCTGCAGACAACTATCGAAACTACCGTCCATTGTATGCACCACAAAATACTATGCGTGATATGAATTAGCTAAGCTCGTCAAGTTGCTCTGGGGTAATGATATCTGTAAGGCCGAAAAAATCGTTATAACTCGTAGACCGCTTGGTGGAGGTAGAGGTAGAAGTGCTATTTAATGCGTCCTCAGCACCCTCCAAAGCAACTATGATCTGCTGGAGAATGCTTTCGATATCAGAGGAGGCGCGCTTCTGGTCATCAGTGTGTCCCAAGTCCGTGTCAAGCTCGCGCTTTGTACTGTTGCTGCTTCCATCAAGGTCAGACAGTATTGTCGCAATAGTACCTCCCGCACTAACAATCCCCGCCGTCTTCCCTAAAATGCTTGAGACGCTAGAGGGGATCGTAAAGCTGCGGTCTTCGAATTGGTAGGTTGGTCCACCCAAAGCTCCATTGACATCAGCTCCGTCAGGAGTTTGGTCCAAGTCCCGCTTAGTGCTGTTGCTGCCATCAAAGACGTTCACAATCTCATTGACACCTGCTCCCAGGCTGATGACACTCCCGATATCTTTGAGCCAGGTAGACGCAGTGCTGCGCTCTTCGACGGGAAGGATGGAGTCCGCGTCACGTTTGACGTTGATATCGCTCAACACAGAGCTACCTCCTTGCAGGATAGCCTGGAGCGCTGCAGTGATGTCTGCAGTGATATCGCGCTTCCTTGCGGAGGGCAAGTCGTTTAACGCTGCTGCGATGGCTTGAACGATATCGGAGGTAATGTCACGTTTGACGCTAATATTGCTCAGCACAGAGCTACCTTCTTGCAGGATAGCCTGGAGCGCGGCAGTGATGTCTGCAGTGATATCGCGCTTCCTTGCGGAGGGCAAGTCGTTTAACGCTGCTGCGATAGCTTGAACGATATCGGAGGTAACGTCACGTTTGACGCTAATATTGCTCAGCACAGAGCTACCTTCTTGCAGGATAGCCTGGAGCGCGGCAGTGACGTCTGCAGTGATATCGCGCTTCCTTGCGAAGGGCAAGTTGTTTAACGCTGCTGCGATGGCTTGAACGATATCGGAGGTAGTGTCACGTTTGGAACCAAGCGACAGACTTTCCCCTGGCAGGATCACTGTCCCTATCCGGGGAGTGGCGAAACCGTTGCGTACAGATGTATCGACGACCGTATTGTCATCCGTTGACGATGTATCCTGTCTGGAAGTGATTCGATGGAGACTGCAAATGCATTCAGTGGGTCTACTCAATGATTGTTTTCGAGGAACGTACGAGTATGGGGCAGGCGCTGCAAGACTTGGGACGGTCGAGGCTACGACGGCGAGAGCAACAAGGGCAGCAAAGCGCATGATAGTCTTAAATGAGTGAGGCTCGTAAAAATTTGGAAATAAACGGCGGGTGGAGGTATGTGAGAATGAGAAGTTAATAGCTGAATGAGAGTGTACGAAGTTTTCAAAAACAATAGGCTGTAACATGGTGAAGTTAGTAGAAGGCAATCGGATGGGATAAAATGAACGTACTGCCTGCACCTGGGTGAGCCGTGAAAGCGAAGGAAGTAAGAGGGCTGAGGAGTTAGCAGCTGAAGTGCACGCCTTTTAAACAGGAGAAGATCATAGCTGACGCATCAGGTTGTGCCTCCTCCCACAGGTCATAGGGCCCTACGCGTTTCAGTAGTTGGATACACTCCTTGAAACTTACCTGTGCTGCGTTGATACCGTGACGTTTGTCGAATGATGAAGTAGCTTGAAGATGGACATCCGCTTTAGGATGCTGAAATGTTGACGCGGCACTGAGCTATATTGACCCGGGATACAGCATGGGTGAGACTTAACAGGGGGCGGACGCGACAAAGATGAAGCTTGACTGTCCGACACAGCGGGGATGAGCAAATAACCAGCATCTGCAGAGAAGTAATCGACTGGACTCCGCCTAAGTGCACCTGTGGAGTCAGAGTCCAGATCACGATTAGAGTCAATAGAGACCGCTCAGAGGTTTGTGACATGCTACAAGGTGGTTCATCCTCCCTGGTATAACTCCATATACGACAAGTACCTCACCGAGAATAAGATTCTAGTGTTTCAAGCATTGATGCATGATGTTGCATGGTATAGAAAAGTTTGTGCCTGGCCATTCTTGAGTCACGCGTACGCGTGACATCTACTCCCCTCATAACATTTGCATTTCAATCGACATCCACAACTCTGCAGGAGTCTGGACGTCGGCAGCAAAGGACTTGTTAACGAAAAACATATTCATATAGTATGTGCACGGTCTGAAGCTTAAGTTCGAGCTGATTGATTCAGATTGACTCGGATCAGTTTTTTCTCAGCGATTTGATCAACGATCAACGATTTTATATTGGCCAGTGACTACTATCAGTGATCGCGCGCACGCCCGATCAAGTTGACTTATAAGTCACAATCTTGTTTCGAAATTGCATATCCGACCAGATGTGGTCATCTCGATGGTCCGAATGACCTCGATCCCAGTGAGCCCATTGTCGAGTTTGGACCTTGTCGCGTTCGTCCTTCACGTGCGAACTGGAGTCTCGGTAACTCAATAATGCACATACACTCGTTGGCTGGACTATACGAATGATGTACCGAAGCCCATCAAAATCTGGGCTTGACGGAGGCATTGCTCGAGTGGGGGCTAGAAATGCGGTAGTAGTTGAATATTGTTACAAATATATCTAAATGCGATGTATGCGGGACAGAAAAGACAGTCAACTATTATTGAAGATGCAGGGCAGAGTAGGGACAGAGGTAACTCATCATCCAGGAGGTCCATGTCATTATTAATTTGCCGGACGGCGGTCTCCTTCAAAGCGGCGAGTTGTTACAAGATATGAGCATCTCCTAGAAGCAGTAGTGGTGCAACAAAGCTTATGTATCTTGATACGATAGCCTCGGCGACTTTGAGACAGGAAAATCTGGGAGTTCATACAGCAACGTCAGTTGCCTGCAAGTCCGAATCTATCACGTCTCCTACTGATAGCTGCAGGCCAGCCGGCAGCAAAGTGCGACATCTCACGAGTGCAATCTCTTGAATACGAGTACTAAGAGCCCCTTTGCCAGCACTACGAATGAGTGGTCAGCCATATTTCAGCCAGGTTCGCAGTTAAAAGGACAAACATCAGACGTGTGTGAAGCCGAGCCGTCTTCTTCTTGCTTGTGGTTTTCCTGTTGTTCCTGAGTTATGGAAGTCAGTTTATGCGAGTATGTAGCACAGCCGTATAAGAGGATCATAGCCGATGCATCAGATTGTACCTCCTCCCACAGGTCGTAAGGTCGTATATGTTTCAGTAGTTGGATACACTCCTTGAAACTTACCTGTGCGGCGTTGATGCGTCTGTTAAATGATGTGTAGTTTGATGATGGGCATCCGCTTCCTACATTCCAGAATGAATATAGGTCGACGGATAAAAAGGCCTGAATGAATATTGAAACTTTGAAGACATCTGAGTCGGTGGTTCAACCGGAACTTGAAGCAAAGACTGCCGTTGTCCGGAGCAGCCCAGATGGCGCAGCATGGCTAATGTTTGTAGCTGGCATCAAACGATCAAATTGAAGAAAATAAACATTATGATATAAGGGTTGGTGAAACGATGATCGTTTCCTATCGTTACCGTGACTGACTCGGGCGTCGAGATTCAATTGATGTTTAAATTGCGCACGGCGCAAGCCACCGCGGCAAGCGCTGGCCTCCTTGGGACGGCAATGCTTGACTATGATACATCATCAATGCATCATCCCTGATCATTCTACTACCCAGTGATTTATGAGTCCACATCTGCGACCCGCAGATAGATGAAATTAAATACCAGTAGAGACTCGGACACAGAATAAAGCTGCGTTATTCTTCCGAATTCATTAGAGTAGGATCTGAAGGTTCGAGTGGCATAGTTCTGAGAGTGCGTGAAAGAGCCGAGTAAAACAGGTTCTTAACAATATTCAAAATTTGACACCATACTAATACCACTGGCATAGTGAGTGCCAGTGCTAGTGCACTGCTAGTAGTAGTACTTGACTGAGGTTGATTTGCACTTGTTTGACATGACCTTTAGCTTTCAATAAGGCAAGACAACGCCAGAACGCGACAAGTCTAAACTCTGCCTGAATGCTATTCTGCCGCAAAATTCCAACCAGGACTCCCATTTACATCTCATGTAGATCACGATTACCTGCTCTGTGTCGATTTCTCTCTACAGCCACTGATACTTCCGCAAGCAAGCCATTCTACATCACTACACCAATATTCTATCCGAACGCAGGTGTCTACTCCGTTTCCTCCATAACTCCTCAACTAATGTCTCTCAGTTCCGCACATAGGCCATCTGTACTCCCTCGTCACCGCTGACATATTTGCTCGCTTTACGCGCATATCTGAGCCGGACCGACTGGTGCACTTCCTGACAGGAACAGACGAACATGGTTTAAAAATACAAAAGGCCGCCAAGGACCGCGGAATAGAGCCTTCTGTACTCTGTGATGCTCTCAGCGAGCAGTTTCGTGTGTGTCCCAGTTTATCTCTTTTCAAACTCATTGACACAAAATGTATTGCAGAGGCTTGGTAATCGTGCCAACATCAGTAGTACAGTATTTTTGCGCACGACCGAAGCTAGACATAGAGAAGCTGTGGAACACGTTTGGGTGTGTATATTTCTTATTAAATACCCGACGTTCTCAATTCATACCACGTAGCGCACTCTTACCGCACAAGATCTCATCTATAAGGGCACATATTCTGGATGGTACTCCATTTCTGATGAATGTTTCTATACCGACAGTCAGATCACTTATCTGCCCTCCTCTCTAACTCCTGTCTCTATTGAGACTGGCTCTGCAGTTGAGTGGTCCAGCGAGTCAAACTACAAGTTCCGTCTTTCCGGCTTCCGGGAACGTTTGTTAGACTACTACACTACCAATCCGAAATCATTACACCCCTCAGCTCACAGAGAAAGGCTGATACAGACCTTGAAAGATGAACCTCTTGATGACCTGTCAATTTCACGACCGCGGGAGAGATTGAGTTGGGGCATTCCCGTTCCGGGCGACATGTCACATACTATGTATGTGTGGTTCGACGCACTGACGGTGTATCTCACTGGAGTTGGATTTCCTGCTGAGCAGCAAGGATCACTGTGGCCTCCGAACATCCAGGTCATTGGGAAGGATATTGTTCGGTATGTCTCGTTGTACGCCGGGCTTCATTAATAATACCTGATACCGGAATCAAGTTTCCATGCTTTGTATCTCCCTGCTATGCTCCTCGCGATGGGAATGCCGCTCTCGCATACACTTCTTGCGCATGCACACTGGACAGCACAGCAGCGCAAAATGTCGAAGTCTATAGGCAATGTAGCGGATCCATTCGATGCCATGGATACGTGGGGTGTGGATGCCGTCCGATTTTACATGGCACGCGTCGGTGGTCGTTTCAGAGACGATGTTGGTACGGCTATTTACCTTGTTCTTTCCCCGCGTATTTATGAAGGTTATTTGACTTCCAAGATTGGTCTCCTGAACAACTCGAGAAGCACGCGGACGAAATCCGTAGTTTGCTCGGCAACTTCTTCTTACGCATCACCTCGAGAACAATCCAGAAACGTGTAGCGTCTGTGCCTCAACTCACGTTTATTCAGCTCCTTGATCAGTCCCTCGATGGCCCTAACGGTGACGTGCTATCATCGCTACGTAACCTGAAGGGAAGAGTTGAACAATGTATGGAGAAGTTTGAGGTGGGGGATGCGCTTGATGCCATCATCCTTGTCCTTCGAGAGGTACGCAGTCTTGTTCATTTCGTGTTTAACCCCGCTGACGAACTTCCAAGGCGAACGGCGCATTAACACACACCGCGCCCTGGTCAACCCAAAGTCCGCCTGAGGCCGCACAAGTGACCTATCTTCTCTCGCTCGAAGTTCTACGGGTTACTGGTATATGCTTGCAACCCTTCATTCCAGAGGCTGCGCGGAATCTATTGGATGCATTGGGTGTTCCGAAGGCAGAGCGGAACATGGATGCTGCAGCTTTGGGTAAGGGCAGGGTCGGGGAAGTGAAGGGTGTGAAACTTTTTGAGGGCAAGAGAGAGATAGCCAGCGGGGGTCAATAATTGTCTGCTGTGTAAAGCCAAGAACACGTGTTCGTCTACATGAGTGAGAGTACGCGTGCGCGCTCGATGCCATCACAGTGCACACCCCATCTACGAATGCCGTCGTACGGAAGGCTCCGGAGCTCGAAAAGTTTCTTTCGAACAATATCGTGATGACCACTTCTCTGCTCGTTCCCCAACACGTTGCATATATCAGAGCTCTTGGAGATGTTGGTTCTTCTCTTACTCAGCGAACTGATCTCTGAGCTTTCAAGCAGAGCAAACATGAGCTGTCCTATCATCTCTCGGCTCACCTAAAGATAAACGCAGTATACTGGTCCCTGACTGCTCTTTTGATCATGGGACGTGGGGACGCGTTGGATCGCGATGAGATGATAGAATTCGTTATGAGCTGCTGGGATGAAGAGGCAGGTTTGTTCCCATCGAGAGATCCATGCCATCTCGAGTTCACAATCCGCAGGTGCTTTTAGCGCTCATCCTGATCATGACGCACACCTGCGTTCTACTCTCAGCGCAATACAAATTTTGTTGATGCAGAATGCGCTCAATAGAGTTGATGTTGACCGTGTTGTGAACTGTGCCTTGTTTATCTATTGTCGAATGGTTTACATCACTGACATGGCTCAGACATCTTATCTTTGCAGCAACCTTCCGGAAGTTTCGCAGGCGATGCCTTTGGCGAAACTGACACGCGTTTTTTGTATTGTGCAGTCAATGCTCTCTCGCTTCTCGGCAAGCTTGATAAGCTGGACGTTGAGAAAACGGTCGCTTATATCAGGCGTTGCAGGAATTTCGATGGTGGATTTGGAGCTGTTGCAGGTGCAGAAAGCCATGCTTCACGAGGTGAGCATTGCAACACAAATGATTTCGGAACGTTGGAGCGCCATAGTATTTGTTTGCGTTGCGGCACTCGCTATTCTGGACAGATTGGATGAGGTCGATCAGCCGACCCTGTATTGGTGGTTATCGGAGCGACAACTTCCGAATGGAGGACTTAACGGACGCCCTGAAAAACTGGAGGATGTGAGTTTCTGTGCACATGACTGCCCTGCAGTGTTCCTGATTCTCTGTTTACAGATTTGTTATAGCTTCTGGGTGTCATCCGCCCTTTCTATCCTTGATAAGCTTACATGGATAGACTCAAGTGAACTGGAAGCATTCATTCTCTCTGCGCAAGCCGAGTCAGGAGGTATTGCCGACCGCCCGGGCGATAGGCCTGATGTCTTCCATACAATATTTGGCTTGGCCGGTGCGTAAGGTGTTCCAATATCAGAACCAACCTCGGAACCGTCTTCTTGACAGGTCTGTCATTATTGGGATACCCGGCACTAGTGGACCTTGACCCAGTGTACTGCATGCCTGCGAGTATCATTGAAAATCTGGGTCTCAGGAAGGGGTGGAAGGCTTTGCAGAGAAGAACTTCATGATTTGCGTTTGGATTGAGGTTACATATATTGAGGAATTTACTGGAAGAAGTGAGCAGAGTTTGAAAGCAGAATCAGTATAGTATTTGCCTGAATTGTGGGCAAATTGCGGGTATGATACAGCCTACACGTGTATTAAAACAGGTTGCGAACCGCATTGGTGATGGAATCAAAATAACTAATCACATTCTGGATCATGACTCCTCTAATGAAGTAGAATAAGGTATAAAAGTACTACAGCTGTGCCTACACACTGGGCGGCGGCGGCGCTGAGGAATTAATCAGCACGAGGACGCATGATGGACACCCGAAATCACTCACGGCAGCAATAGTTCTCCAGCGGGTCGCAATGTTGGTCTTCGGGGCACAGGATCAAGCAAGGCGAATCTACAGATGTCTGAAAATCCATCAGTCCTAACCGACCAACAGCATGCACGTGGCGTACTTTCAGATCATCCTCACTGGTTATAGCAGGACGGTAATGGTATTCCGGCTGAATAGTGCTAGAATGAATGCCGTTCAGATGCAGAGCCTTGCGTATGTCCGCAGCGATAGGCATGAAATCGTGATTCCTCGAGGCCATGACGTGTACAGATGCGACGATCTTGGATTCTGAGAGTTGCCAGATGTGAAGCTCGTGTACTGATAGGACGCCGTCTACTTTCAGGATGGAATCGCGCACGTCTTCGAGCGATACAGTGTGTGGGACTCCTTGGAGTAAGATGAACGAGGCATTCCGAACTGGAGTGGAATGAATTAGCGTCTCCGCTTTAGAACACAGCTAGACGTGTCATACCTAGAGGTAATGCAGATGTGAAAATAATAATAGTGATGACGATGCTGACTGCAGGATCGAGGTAGAACCGACCACTCCACTTAGTGAGCCAGATAATGAGACCTGTCACAATCACACCAATGTTTCCGAGAGCATCACCCATGACGTGAAGCATTAGGGCGCGCATATTCATTGACCCATGTGAATGACCGTGATTGTGACTGTGGCCGCTCGGAAGTGGGGCCTCGATCGTGAAGGATTCGATTTTGTCTTGCTTGCTATCGAGAGGAGTCTCTATAATGTTTATTTCTACTGAACCGTCAGGAACCATCCGGATAGAACGAGATGATGATGAGGCGTTTCGCTGGTGTGAACTAGGGGAAGCTATGGCAATATCCTGCGCGGCTTGTGAAACTGCAGCTCGGGTAGCGGCTGGGTGTCCGTACATCGAGGAGTAAGATCCTGTGCGACCACGAACTGTGGTCGATGAGTCCTGAATGGGTTTGTCGTCGATGGCAGTGTGCGTTGCATGTGATACATGTACATGGTTGATCTCCTTGTTGCCATGAGAATGACCATGCGAATGAGAGTGACCATGTTCTGAGATATGGATGATGAATATGACGAGGTAGTTGAAATAGTGCGACAGTACCATGGAACAAGAGAAATCCGAAAATATTTGAGGCCAGACCGCAAGATCCCACTATAACCACGAGAAGTGGATGCGATACATCTTGATGGTAGGGTAGTGGTGAAGGTATGTATGAAATGGTTGTTGAACTGACCTTCAATATTAAAGAAGCGTTCCACTGCCTGCAAACTAACGGAGAAACACAATGCAAGTAGGAAAACACCATTGGTTAAAGCTGCAAGGATTTCGGCCCTTTGCCAGCCATAGGAGTAACGAGAATGGTCGGCGGTCTTTCCTGTTAACTGTTACATATGATTAAGACATATGTTCACTAAATAAAGACCGGGTTTGGGTCGAACCTTGATAGCATACAAAGCGACAACCAAACTCATCACATCACTACCAATGTCATTCATATCATGTGGTAGAAATGAAGGTTGACACTTACTTGAGCATGTGGAAACTATCGGTTACGAGAGCCAGGGAACCGACAACATAACCTGTTGATGGGTGAATTTAATCATTGACCAAAGTGATAGCTAAAGATGTGACTGACCGACGACGAGTTCCAAGAAGAAGAATAGGATATCAATGACAAGCAAGAGTGTGATGCGAGCTGAACGAGATAGCGCCATTGTGATTTATACCCAGGGTCCTTGGCAAAGCACTGGCAGGCAGTAGAGAGAATGAGAGAGGGATTTAAGTAGGAAGGGGTGTCGAGCTTGGAAGTACTTGAACAAAGGACAAAGAACAGTATTGGAATTGTGCTCTAACGTCACAGTTTCAAAGGGCCGCTACTAGCATTATTACTTCGCCTCCTGACTCGGACACGAAGACCGGATATATCAGTCACGAGTAAACCGCGTGTCCACTACCTCATAAAATTCAGAATGGCAGGACGCGGATCTCCGGCGGGACATTCAATTCAGTGCGAATACGGGTGGGTTAACTCAACAGGACTTGACATCATGATGCCGGCGTGCATGCGGATCATGGTGCTTAAATCTATTTCTAGTAATTCTCAGGGGGGTCGAACTCAAAAATCACGCAGTCTACACGTGGGGACTGTACCCTGGACTAGGGCGTAGACTTGGAGGAGGTCCTTATCGATGTGGCGTGAGCATGCAGAAGTTCATCAGACCGATTTTATGGAAAGTGCGAGATATTTGCTTCTGGAAGTACAGGCTTACCGTTTGGAAGGGAATCTATTAATATGGGATTCAGAAAAGTCTGAAGCTGAGCCTTACCGTCTCGGTCATCGATTTGAAACGTTTAAACATCATTGATCCATGACACCGAGTACTGGTATGCGTCCAGGGATCACTTCCTCATCACGCTTTTGTGGGGAAAGTTCCGCGGAGGGAGTGTGCTAGATAGGCGGCAAGGCCTATACCCAACAGGCAGTAGATATACCCAATATTTCGGTACCTGCTATGTATTCAGTTCCCATAACAAGTCGAAGACATGATTGAATTGTCACTCACAATTCGACGATGCTCTCCGATCATCGTGGGTGCCCGGGATTCTATTGTACCTCAACGTTGGATAAGTTCATCCATGTTAAGTTGGTGTGAGTTGTTGACAACACGTCGATACCGAGGAGACTACCGCCGATGCACTCTAGTAAATCTATATCGCCAGCAGATGTCACCGCGGTGCCGGAGTTGAGATACTGGTTAAATTTGAAAAAAAAAAACGCGTAGCACGTGACTCGCCACGGCTGGGAATCCTTCTTTGGTCACCTCCTGTCCAGTGTCCACACCCTCTGTAACTCTTTCCGACTTGAATTAGTTTTCCACAAAACCCTCTCCTAGATGCTTTCTCTCCCTTCGCAGTCGTAGACACCTAGAGATGCCCTCGGGAACGCCCTATGCCTCATTTGCACTCCCTTATCCCATCCGTGTTGATTGTTTCACATGCACAGCTCATCTTCCAGCTCCGTACAACACACCCGCACTATATCTCCTCACCCACTCCCATACCGACCACATTGTCGGCCTATCTTCAAAATCATTTGCTTCACGGGTACTATGTTCGCCTGATACAAAAGAGATGCTCTTGAGGCATGAGATTTATCCGGAGCGCGCAAAGAAATATGCAGGTGAAGTTGCAATGAGGACGTTTGCTCATTTGAAACTTGAGGGTGGAGCATTTAGTAGGGATTTGTTGGTGAGTCCGAGAGTTCTTTTCACGCTCATGTCCTGTCCTGATACATTTAAATTGGCATAAAGCACGCAGTTCCATTGAATACTCCAACCGAATTTGAGTTATCGCCCACTGAGACGGTGATCATTACGCTCATCGATGCAAATCACTGTCCGGGTGCCGTTATGTGTGTTTTATTTCATATGTTTTCTCCCTACCGCTCATCCCTACACAATAGGTTCCTCATCGAAGGTCCTCGTGGGACGATTCTTCACACGGGCGACGTACGCGCCGAACATTGGCTACTAAAATCTCTAACTCGAAACCCGTTTCTCCAACCATACATCCCGGATACAGAGGAAGACCTCCGTGTTCTCATAGCGCGAGGTGGCCAAACAGCAAGCTTGACGAAAACACTACATGCGATCTATTTGGATACGGCGTGCATGTTGAAAGGAACTGTTGTTCCCACAAAGGTGATTATTCAAGATACTGTCAGACTAGTCAATGGTTTACGAACGTGAGCAGGAAAACGCAGTCAAAGGCCTGGTCGAGCTCATTGCGTTGTTTGATAAGGATACCAATTTCTTCGTAAACTCGTGGACTTGGGGATATGAGGACGTGCTCAAGGGTATCGCGCGGGCGTTCCAGTGTCAGGTAGGCAAACATCCATTTTTACGACTTCCAACTATTTGTTATGGGCGATCTTTTCGTTCGTTTTGGAAATCATTGCAACTTGTATTTAACTGTTCTCGTCTTGCCATGGCACATATATGCGCTTACATGCTGCTTGCATTCTCCTTTTCACTGTGTTCCGTGCTGCTTGATATGTTACCTGCCGTGTCATCTCTGCCATTACACGTAGGGTCCTGTTTTATTGACACATCTACATTTCCAGATTCATGTCGATCAATACAAACATGCGGTCTACACGCATATATCGGACCCCTTTCTTCGTATGCTGGTCACTCGCGACGCGACAAGCACTCGCTTCCATGCTTGCGAACGGTTTAAGCGGTGTAGTTTCGTAGATGTACCCAGGTATGTTATTCCATCTTCTATTAATCGACTTCGCTCACCAATGGCATATTGTAATTACCGTCGTGTTCGTTAACTTATCTGTGATGGTTTACGTATGGCAAAACTTGCTACGTGTATTCACTGGAATCAGATTCGACTTCAAGAATGATTTAGCGCCACGGAGCATCGAGGAAAGGAAGGTCGTATACATCAACCCTGTCACTATGGGATGCGCGCAGTGGGAAGGCTATTGTATGGATGTACGAAGACGTCTTGCGATGGGGAAGGATATTGATCGCTTGGTCGGTATCACGCAATTTCTCACCCTTCATCTGTTCCTCCATTGTTGACTTCAGTTGATACAAGACACTGATTTTGGCATTCGTATAGCTCGTGCCTCTCGAACGACATTCTCCCTTACCAGAACTGCTCAACCTTGTCTCCCTCTTCCGCCCGCGTCGGGTGATTCCTAATACCCTTGTGCCCGCTCTCGGCGGTCTCGACTGGACTGCGATGAACGCTATGTTCAAGGAGTGCATGGCACCGCCCATATATGACCGTGGTGATCCCATCACAAATGAGTTTAGCTCGTTGGGAATTGTGCACCCCAGCGTCCTCGATCTTGCCTCCCTCAACCTCGCCGATACAGATTCGGCAATGAAAAACCTTGTGGGCGACTCTGCTGAACTCGAAGCTGGGAAGTGGGCGGATGATGGGAGTATGCGACGACGGCTGGAGGTGCTTCGAGGGTGGTTAGGACCAAAGGAGAAGAGAATTGTCGATCGAGCACTCGGACGTCTACCGAATTCACGTTCTGAACATGGAGGCTCATCCCCGTCATTGTCGCGGAACAATTCTGCGCCGGAAACTCCCAAAAGGACTCCCAAAACCCGCCTGCAGGTGAAACGTTATGTGGAAGACTCGGATGACTCGAGCTACTATGATGGGTCTGATGCACATGCCAGGACTGCGCGCCTGCTCTTTGCTGGGGATTACAGCATGGAAGGGTCGATTAAGAGCTGGTTGTCATCGAGCCCGTCGCATATATCAGGGAGTGATGCGCAGATTATCGGTACCGAAAACTTAGGTCCTGTGCAAGAACAGTTTACTGCAGCTGCAACATCAGAAGCTGTCGTCCAAGCTCTGGTGTTGGAAAGCAGCGTTCAGGTCCCGGTGTTTATACAAACTACCGACACAGCGCTTGTCCCAGATATCACGCTCTCTGCTGATCAGAGCCTCCCTACACCAGAATCGTCACCTGTTCTGCGTCTGCGAGATGTCAAGGGGAAAGGCAAGGAGATAGAAAGTCAAACAAATGCTGAGATTACGGATTTCTCGCTCCCACCTTCCTCCGCGCGCGCACTCAGGAGCTCCTCGCCCGTCCCTTTTCCATGGATATCTGACCCATTTGGCCAAATTTCCCGGCATGCGCCCACAACTCTCCATGCTCCTGGTGAACTTGACGAGGGCAAATCCCTGACCCCCACAATGTCCATGGGTGCATATACATCTCCGATCGCATCGTTGGATGATGTAGTCATGACCGAGGCGGAACCGTCATTGCCACCTGAACTATTCGATGATAACTCCTTGAAGCCTCCTGAAGTGCAACATGTTTCGATTCGGATGTGCGACGACACGAGTGCAGAGTACAATCAGCAGAGCATTGAAACATCCCGGAAAGACGTCTTTTCCCAAGCATCACCGCAGTGTTCTCAGCCGTTTAAGAGTCTTTCTAATCAGAAGCATTCTCCTCATCCATCTCTCCCTCTAGCTCAGAGTCAGAGTCAGCACAGCGATGGTCATAGGAGAAAACGCCGCAGACTTGAAGAACATACCAGCGATGTTCCTGAGACAGAACACAGTGGCGTAGTTCAAGTCACTTCTCTCGTTTCCGCCCTCCGCTGTAGAAAGACCGAGGAATCCATCGATGGCCCCCATGATACGGCACATCCGTACTACAGGTCGTTTAGGGTTCCAACCCCAGATCCATTTCTTGATAAGACCCGCAAATTAATGTCACTGTCTCACGAGCATGAACAGCTTCCCTTCGCAATCCTGCCTAGAAACCTTGCATTCAGTCAGTCGGCTCCGTTACTTGTATCCCCTCCTCAACTAGAGATCAGTTCTCAATGCAGAGGCCACGAATCCCTTGCAACGTCCTCTTCCTCCGTCCTCGTTACTTTAACTTCGCCGCGCAATATCGCACCCGCTCCAACAATACCTCTTTTGTTGGGTAACACTTCAACTATCAGCCTCGCCTCGTCCTCGAAGATTCCACGTAATTCATTCGTTGTCTCAGAAAATTCTTCGAGTTCTCGTTCAGGGGAACGACGCAAACAACAAGAAATAGCCGAGAAACTGTGTCTAGCTCGTCCAAATTTGGTTGATCCCTCCTATGCTGTAAAGCGATCAAGGAGGCCGTCTCGGCTTAAAGAACATTCGGTATCCATCACGCAGGATATGAGCTCAAGTGCATTTGGCTCGTCTCCGTCTCACTCCATCTCTGCGCAGAACAATGGTCCGTTGTCGACTATGGTCCGCCGAAAATTCAACCCTGCATCCTCCTTTTCGACGTCGAAACAAGTCGCGGGAACAGCAGTTCGAGGTATTCCTGCCAAGCGCCGGCGTGAGCTATTGGATGAAGATACGGAAGACGTGCACCAGACAATGAATTGGGAACGAAGTCGGAGGCTTGCGTTGGATGTCACGAGTGCGCTTGCTGCGGGGCGAAAGGCGACGGATGTACTTCCACGATTAATGTGTACATCTGCTCGGCAAAGACATCTCGCGGGCTAGAAGTTATGGATGCATCTATCCGTCAGCTCACGGCGTTACACGAATAGTGCTAGTACTGCCATAGCACCTACTTTTACATACATGACCTCATGTTAATTGTATCGATAAATGCGATACTTTGGGCCCGGAGAGTAGAATACTCTTAGCAGACGAATTAGGGTGTGTGTGGGCACAATTGATACCGAGTAGCGTAACCGCTTTTATACTGTAAGAGATTACATCACGGAGTTACGATAACGAAGTTCACACCAACACTTGTCACTTATGGAACAAGGAATTGTAGGCTGTTGTAGGTGCCCTGTTACATCCTTCGGCTATCAAGCCTTCAGGTGTTGCAACAAAAACAAGGTGCGTGCGTTTTGGGGCACTCATAACAAGGTCGCCGCGGGACTCGGCCCCTCACCTATCAAGTTCTAGTGAAAATGTATAAAAATGCCCAGTACACGCACGTCGCATCTCTGCAGCCAGCCTACCCACCACAAATCTACCTCGATTCTGCTTGACACCGTTACTTTTCATAATAATGGCGAATACAGCTGAGCCCATCATTCCAACGACCATACCTGTTCAAACATTTGAAGACCATGATGACGACGTATGTTCAGTTGCACTGTTCCCCGATGAACTACGTATGGTGACGGGGTCGAAAGACGATAAGTTTCGGCTATGGAACTTGGAGGACGGGACTGTGTTGCAAGTCGTGGAGGGACATAAGCATGAATCCGAGCGGGTGCATGACTCGAAGTCGAAGCCCAACCAGGACTGGGTGGTGGGTTTGGCGATATCACGAGACGGGAAAATCATAGTAAGCGGTGTATTATTTGGAAAAATTAGGGCTTGGAATGGAGAAACTGGGAAACCCCTCTCTCGAGACATTCGAGCCCACACAAATTTTACGCGCTGGATAGACTTGTCTCCAGATGGAACTATGCTCGCGACTGGTTCAGCAGATATGACGACGAAACTATGGAGCACAAAAAATTGGGAGCTGCAAGGAAGTCCGATTAAATCGGATGGTCAAGTCTGCTGCGTTCGGTATTCACCGTCTGGTGGACAACTTGCCATCGCGACATCCAAGGATATCCAAATATATGACACACGCACAATGATACGTGTTACAAGCTTCAAGGCTTCAAAGTCGTGGAACCATTCACTTGCGTGGACACCCGATGGTAAAAGGCTTCTCTCAGGGGGAGATCTTAAAGATCCCACTATACGGGAGTGGGATACATCGACTTGGAAGCCGGTCGGTGATCCATGGACAGGCCATTCTGGCGTGATTTATGGCATTGCTGTGAATTCCCATGGGACCCTGATCGCCTCTGCGTCAGAAGATAGTCATGTCCGTCTCTGGCAGCTTTCGAATCGACGGACCATCGCCATATTCAAGCACTTCCCGGGCTATCCCATCTGCGTCACCTTTTCCATGGATGGCAAGCACATCCTCAGCGGAGGTACCGATAAGCGTCTCTCAAAGTGGGCCGTACCAGAGGACGCGTTGCCTAAATCCAAGGTAAGTCTCCACCCGATTTTTGTAATATAACTTGATTTGAACATAACTCATATAGCCCTTCACGATAAACACGATAATCCGAAATGCGTTCATAAATGGGGACTTGCCTACCGCTGAAAAGCTGCTGACACGGGCAATCAACACTGCCGCCAAAATCGACTACATTTCTTACGCTTACGCCAATCGCTCATTTCTTATGGCGCAGAAATCCGAATGGGGCCGCGCGCTTGACGATGCACGTATGGTAAGATACACTGTCGCATTTCCTCCTCCTTGACATAGGTTAACTGGCCGCATAGTCTCTCGACATCCAGCCCTCTTTGATGGGCTGTATCTCCAAGGGCATTGCCCTCTGCGGACAAAACCAGATTGAGGCCGCAATGAAAGCATTTGACCTCGCGTTCATATTTGCAGACGAAGATTCGAAGACCATCCATTTTCTTCTGTTAATAAAGGCATGTCAGTCTGTTCTCTCATAGTCCTTACTCCTAACCAGTTTCAGGCCATCGCACTTTTTAATGCAAATCAACACGAAGACGCAATGGAGCGTGTCCACGAGCTGGCTACCGCTTGTCACAGTGCTGATACTCTTGCCTGTCGTATGGTCGAAGTGAATATCAACTCAATTAAGCTCGGTTTGTACCTCGATACTGATTATCTTGACTTTTGCATGTTAGGCGTATCTAAATGTCCAACTGGGAATAATTGCCTTTAATGACGCGCGTCACAGCGAAGCTGCTGAGCACTTCGCTGTTGCTATCAACACTGGCTGTCTCTCATCTAAACCGGCCGTCGACTCCATATGTGAGGACTTATGTGTGGTACGTTGATATGATGCAGCCTCTCATGCCTCTCATGTCCAACTGATGCTTTACGCAGCTTTTCGGGTGGGACATCCAGTCCTCGTGCAAAATTGCAAATCAGAAACGGTGCTATGCACTCGTTCAGTTGAGTAGATTTCGAGATGCCGTCGATTCGTACCATCACATGATGGATATGAATGATGAAGTCACGCAGGCCAGCTGCCTCGATTGGTCTACTGGCAGGTCTTCTATAATATCACTCATACTGCAATCCTTACGTGCATGTCACTCAGCTTTCAAGGATGAATGCAGCGCGCTCTGTGCTGCCAACGGAGATACTGCCTTCGATGCGTGCGATTACGAAAAAGCAATCGCTTTTTATTCTCCAGCTATTGACCTCGGTTATGGAACCTTCACTATCTTTTTAAACCGCTGCAAGGCGAATACAGAAAAGGGGGCATGGGAGGAAGCACTCCTGGATGCGCAAAAGGTGCGATGACATCTCTTTTGTGTGGCTAATGCTCATTGTAATGCATAGGTCATCGAACTTGAGCCTTCGTCTTATATTGGATATCAGCTGAAGCATGCTGCTCTTCATGGCACACAGCGCTTCAATGAGGCTATTGACGCTTTCAACAGCATGCTCTCCAAGTTGGAGGATGCCTCTGAGTTGCACATACGAAGTAAGCCAACAAAATTCTACATCCGTCAAGATGCTCAACTCTTTCCCCAGACCTGCGCGAGCAGTATATCCGTCCATTTGAAGCGGAAGCTGTTATCCAAAAATCGATTAACACTCAACTCGAAACCGCCCCACTTCGTTTACTAGACACCACTCGTGGTATTTTATGTGACCGAGAGGCTCAAATAACCGCGTTCAAGACAAGCACCGAGTACAACGAACTTCTGCGATTCGTAATGACGCGTCCAGACCCGCGTGAGGAGCACATCAGAAAAGTAGTGGAAAGATACTTCCGTTGCGTCATGCTGTCACACAGGTGGGACAAGACGGACCCGAAGTCACGGTTGCAAGACATTCAGGGAAAGTTCGTGTACGAGTTGCGTCCAATTGATGGCATCGTCAAGTTGCAGTTGTTCTGCAGAACTGCTTGCAATGCGGGGTATCGCTGGGCCTGGATGGATACGTGCTGCATCGACCAGACCAACAACGTTGAGCTCAACGAATCGATCAACTCCATGTTTGTCTGGTATCATCATGCAGCACTTACCATCGTCTACCTCTCAGATGTTCCACCTTCCTCCAGGTCCGGCACACTGGCAAAGAGTGTCTGGAACAAACGAGGATGGACATTTCAAGAACTTATGGCCTCGAAATGCATCCTCTTATATCAGAAGGATTGGACTCTATATCTTAACAATCGCTCTCCCAACCACAAGCATTCCAATGAGATCATAGAGGAGTTGGCAGATGCTACAGGAATCGACCGAGAGGCTCTCATTTCTCTCCGTCCAGGGACGAAAAATGCCCGAAGGAGACTCCAATGGGCATGCTCGCGTATCACCACACGGCCAGAAGACATTGCTTACTCCTTGTTTGGCGTCTTCAACCTCCGCCCAGGCGTTGATTATGGGGAAGGGAAACAGAATGCCCTTGGGCGGCTCTTGAAAGAGATCATAAATGACCGTGATGGCGACATTACCATCCTGGACTGGGTTGGAAGACCATCCGAATTCAACAGCTGTTTTCCAGCCGAAATCTCTTCATACAAAGCTCCACCGTACACATCCCCGTCTCTATCTCCTGAAAAGCTGTCCGAATCAGTCTCGTTGCTACGAGATGCTGGGATTGTACAATCGGCTAAGAAATTATACAGTAAACTCGACTCCCTTCATGCTCCCCACCTTCCGCATAAACGTCTACATCTGCCTTGCATCGCATTCCGTGTCACCAACATTAGACGGACGAGCCATCGAGGCCAGGATAAACCTATCACGTATGAAGTCAAGACAGGCGGACTCCAAGACCTACTGATCACCACGGAAGACGAGCTCCTCCCGAAAAAAATATTCTCTCGAACGTCTCAGTTCTTGCTCATTCGTCCGTGGGATCTTGGTCTTCTCGAGTCGCCTGATGGCGTGGACAGCGTAGACAATTGGACCCCGCCCGAATCCCCCGCAGACGTTTCGCCTGATGGGTCTTCCGAAGAGCATGGGCTGGTTGACTCGGAACGAGCGTTGCGATTAATTGTTCGCCTTGGACAACCTTTTAGCGCATTTTTGCTAAAGCGCGAGGCTCGTCCCACAGAATACAAGAGAGTTGCCTCGGATCACAGTATTATTGCACAACTCGAAAACATGACTCGTATTGACGACATGGAAGTCAGGGCAGTAGATATATTGTAGTGGAGAATTTTGAATTTTACTTGGATTGTCATCGGAGAGTGCTAAAATTTTAGACCGGACTGGTATTTTGCAGGTGTACACTGTATAGATCCCATGATGACCGTGACGCAGTTTGATCTTATCTCGGAAGGATGTGGATGGTCGCCGGCACGATCACCGGTCATCGATTCATCGATCAACTCGAAAGGCATCTAGGCGCCAGACAGCTTTCCCTAGCTAAGAACCGTGCATCAAGTACTAGCAAAGTCCAACCCCGTGCTACTTACTCTACGTAGATATTGTGGAAACAATGTCTATGCCAGGGCTCAAACCCATTATCTTCTATGATATTCCCAGCATCGTGCAGACATGGTCTCCAAACACGGTGAAAACAAGGCAGGTTACCCGCCTTAAGAGTTCCTCTTCGTCGTTGACATGTCATAGATACTGTCTCACCTTCAAGGGCCTACCCTTCCAGACCGTCTGGCTCGAGTACCCGGAGATCAAATCATTCTACGAACAACATTCTCTTGCGCCCACCACCTTGCGTAGCATCAAGGGAATTCCAACGCCCGTGCACACGCTTCCTGTCATCATGGATCCAAATACGAATAGGTTTATTACAGACTCCTTTGCGATTGCACAGTACCTTGATGAGCAATACCCCGATACACCGCAAGTATTGCCGCATAACACAGCTGCGCTGGTGCACGCCTTTCATACTGCGCTGCATGGCGCCATAAGGGGCATTGTCATGCTAGGCAGTTTTAGAGGTGCTCAGAAACTTAATCCCAAGAGCAAGGAGTATTATATTCGCACTCGTGTGGAGCGATTCGGCATTCCATGGGAGCAGTTTGCGACGCCCGAGAAAAGAGAGGAACAATGGAACATACTGCGTGCTGCGTGCAATACCATAGATGGGTGGTATGCAACCGGCGGCGGTCAATTCATAATGGGGGATACACCATGTTTCGCTGACTTCGTGGTTGCGGGACTATGCAAGTGGATACAATATTGCTTTGAGAATCAGGAGTGGGAAGAAGTGAAGAGTTGGAACGGGGGGCGATGGAGGAGACTAGTTGAAGCAACTGACAGGTATCTTGATTGTTCGAAGTAGTTCCGTTGAGCGTAATGCTCTCGGCTTATCTGCATGAGCAGAATTCAAATGACAAACAGGATGTAATAACAATTGTGAATCGACAAGTGAAATATTGATACAATATGGAGCCATGGCAAGATGCAAGTCCGTACTACACTACTGCAGGGTCTGGCTATGTTGGAGGTGGGCGACGGAGAGTAACAGGGGGTTTTGGTGCGGTGGTCTCTGCTGCAGGCTTCAGCCGCTTCGCCAGAGAATCGTCCGTGACCAGATCTTCTTCTCGACTACGTTTGCTAGCTGCGCCAATGATGGCTATCCCTGTAGTACCGGAGGTAGTTGCAGCGGGGGGTGGAGCGCCACCCCGACCAGGAGCTGCACCTCGGATGTTGATGCCTCTTCCAGTGCCGCGCGGAGCAACTCTGCCTCGGCCACCTCTGGGAACACCAAGTGAGACCGCACCACTGGTGGGTGGCTTTTCTCCACTAGCAGCTGCAGGTTGGCCTGCTGGGGCTGCGGCGGCAGGCTTTACGGCTGTTGCACTTGATGCAGTTGCTACCTGAGTGGAAGCCGTGACTGGTTGTGAAGTAGAAGCTGCAGCGGTAACTGGGGGTGGTATCTTGGAGGTCGACGCTGTAGGCGTTTGCGGTGGCGGAGCCTCGGGGATCAAACCAGCCTTTCGCCACTCCAACACTTGCGCTTCCAGATCCTTGAGCTTGGCCTGAGATCGAACAAGCTGACCATCTTTGATCTTGCTCTTCGCCTGCGATTCTAATCTACCCCGCTCGACCGCTGTATCCAACTCTGCGTTATGTCGTTCTTGGAGCTCTGCGTCATGAGCAGCGATGGCAGCGGCAATAGCGGCTTTCGTTGCCTCATCGGAAGAAGTAGCAGCCTCCGGTTTGGCAGCCTTAGTAGCAGCGTCTACTGCTGCCTTGAGGGCTGCCTCGTGCTGAGTAGTCAGCTGAGCTCGTAGAGCCTCCAGTTCTTGGGCATGCTTCTTCGAGAGTTCCTCGGTGTTTACAAAAGTACCGCCAGCAGTCATTTCACTCTTGGCCTTCTCGACAGCGGCGGCGACAGCGGCTGCTTGTTCCGAGTTGAACCTTTCTCTGGCTCGGTGCATTTCCTGAATTCTAGCTTGGAATTTATCGTTGGATTGACGGAGGTTCCTGACGTTATCGGATGCCTTTTTCGCCGTATCGTCTAAGGTCTAAAAAAGCCGTTAGTGTAACTTCGCACAGTGAAACCGAGTGACCAACACTAGCACGCGCTAATGCCTCATCTCGCGCCTTTATGAGTTCAAGCTTTTCCGACTCCCAGGAGTGTGCAGCATCGGAAGGTAGAGTAGAGGATCCAGCTTTGCTCAGAGCCTCATTTTCTGCTAGAAGCCTATCTCTCTCCTCCCTGAGGGAAGCCTAGATGAACAGGGTAAGTAACAAAACTTTGACTTGTGAGAAAAGCATACAATGAGCGTAGCTTGATCTGATGGACCTTCGGGAGACGCCTGGGCTTTCACAGCTCTCTCATTGGCCAACGCTTGCTCTAAAGCGACTTTCTCTTGCCGTAGCGTCTCTAGCTGGGAGTTCAACTGCTGCGATGCATCAGATGCCGAGGTGGTGCGCAATGCGTCTCGTTCGGCAGTAAGAGTTTTGATCTTGCCCTCGAGCTCATTGACGGTGGCATTGAGTTGAGACTTCTCGCTGTTAAGTAACCCAAGGCTAGATTTGAACTTGTCTACATTTTTCGTGTTGCTATCTTTGTGGGTTCTGAAGTTAGCTTCGAGACGCGAGAGCTTGAGACTGGTCAGAACGGCGTTATCGTTTGAAAAAAATATATGTACCCGGGCCTGGATAGTGTTTGCTCGTTCTTCATGTTCTGTAGCCACTTTCTCCACATCAGCCTTCTGAGTTTTCAGCGTTTCAATTTCATCTTTCAGCGTTTGAATCTCAGCGGGGTCAGTACGATCATACTGCCAAGCCATGTCAGCCTGAAAAAAAGACGAACGATTCCGACCACTTACTTTGCTCAGCAACTGCGCGTTGCGCTCTTGCCAACGGCGGCTCTCTCCCTCAAGACGTGTGATCTGTGCATCCCTAGCTCGTAGCTCTGCCTGTGCCACACGAGCCTGTTCCTTGACAGGTTCGAGCTCTGCAGACAATGCCTGCAGTTTCGCATCGAGCTCGCGAGAACGTTTAGCATAAGTCTCGCAGTCAGCGCGGAGGGTGGCATTGCTTTCCCGAAGAATGTTGAACTGGTTGATCCTTTCCAACATCTCAGCGTGCTGAGCATCCGAAGTCGCCGCTTCCATCGCCCGTTCCCGTTCCTGACGCCAGCGTCATTGATGATCAACAATAATGGATACTCAAAAACGTACCTCAGCAAGGGTTGCCCTGGTCTCTTGCAAACTCTGAGTCAGATGCTCGATCTGAGCCTTCAAGCGGACGTTCTCCTGTTTACTAAGCTCAAGCTGGAGATCAACTATCTCTTTCTCCTTGCGCAGGTAAGCCACAACAGATCTGAGTTCCGAAACTTTGGTATCCACATCGCCACCGATATCTGCGTCACCAGAAGTGCTATCTGTAGCGGAGGAGTCTGCAGCCTGACGTATACGCGTAGCTTGAGTGCTGACAGTCTCGAGATGTTGATGAAGAAGAGCATTCTGTGCGGACAGATCCCTGGACCTATATTTGAATGAGATTTAAGGACCGATCGGCGTCCAATCAGGGACTCACCGTGCATTGAGATCAGCAATTTCCTTGTCCAAAGTCTCTTTTTGCTGCTTCCAGCTGCCCTCAGATGCTGCCAGCTTAGCTTGGGCATTAGCAGCTTCTGACAGGTTTTCTCTAGAGGTAGTTTGAGCGACGGATAGCTGTTGCTTGAGGGCCTCGATAGTCTTGATCGACTCAGCATGGAGAACCACTTCGCGTGAGTATCTATCTTCTGCAGCCTAGAAAGACTAAGAACGCAGATAACAACAGAGTAATGGCAACTTACAAGTGCCCTTTCCTCCTGCTGACGAACTTCACTCTCACGAGTGGTGCGGTCAGTCTCAGAAGTCTTCTCAGAGGTGCTCAAGTCGACGATGGTATCCTCCAAGATCTTCTTGTCATTAGTCCAAACCAGCCGCTCCGACTCAAACGTGCGTTGAAGTTCAGAGAGCTTGTCAGCAGACTGTCGTATACCATCCTCCACGCTGCGCAGTTTATCTTGCAGGATCTTGTACTCTAGCTGTAAAAAGTGGTGTGAGAACCAAAGCTCTGGTAATTGGAGTGGACCCTACCTCGTTCTTTGAAATCTGCGCCTCAGTCTCAGCCTTGTATTGATCATGCGTAGCATTCAGAGCTGACAGGGCAGCTTCGTTGGCTTGAGAGATCTCTTGGAATTGCTGCATGTGACTACGGGCAGCTGCGAGATCAACTTGAGCGACCTTCAAAGCAGACCTAGAATGGACCTGTTCAGTATGGTGCCACAAACATAGTACTTGGACACCAACCGTAATTCCGCGACTTCCTGCTCGAGTTGCTGTTCACGTGGAAGGTCTTGCTCAGTAGCAGGTGCAGCGCCATTCGCAACCGATGGGCGACGTTCGTATACGGCAAGCTTCTCCTCGTTACCTTGTAGCTGGCGTGTAAGCTGGTCAACGCGCTCTTGGAGGTGGACTTTGCTGGTTTCTGCGCCGACGAGAGACTCCCGAACTTGAGATAGCTGTTCAGTCTGCAAAGGGTAAGGACCGGTGTATCCACAAAGAAGGTGAAGCATACCGTCTTGTCCAGGCGGGTTTGCAGGTCCTTCAAGTCGATATCCTTCTGAAGCGTGACGTGGCGGACTGAGTCGCGCTCCTGCGAGAGCTGAGCCTTCAGGTCTTTCCTGTAGCAGTCAATTAGCCTTTCCTCACATTGAGAGGATACATTCAGATGCGCACGTCTGGTCATCCATCGCCTGGATCTGGTTTTCCAGGCGGCGGCGGTCGTTTTCTCCCGATCGTTCAAGATCGCCATGCATCCTCTGCACATTGGCCATAAGGTCAGCCAGGTGAGACCGTTCCACGGAGAGGGTCTTGTTCTCTTGCACCAAGCGAGCTTGTACAGACTTGAAATGACAATACTCAACACGACGTTTCTCGTAAACACAACAAAAAAGACAAACCTCCCATATTTTCTTCTCTGCACGCAGGTTTGCATTCTCATTGCGCAACTGCTCGACACGACTATTAGCCTCGGACAACTCCTGCTGAGCTCGGTTACACTCGATATCGATTCGAGTATACTGGTCGTAGAGTTGTTGATTGCGTTTGGTCAAGTTGTCGAGATCACGGGTATGTAACGCTGCTTCGTCTTGGCTCATGCGATGACGGTCTTAAATGAAAAATAAAAAGACCGAAAGCACAAACAGACTGTGAAAGTGCCTACCAGTGAGATATTCGACCTTGGCATTAGCCTTGGCAAGCGTGACGTTAACCTGCCCGAGATCGCGATGCGCCTGCTGTAACTCCTCTCGAAGTTTCACAGAATCCGTGCCCATCTCAGCTTTATAAGCCTCGAACTGAGCTTGCACGTCTTCAAGTTCCGCAGCTAGATTGTTCTTGATAGGACCAGCAACGCCGTTGATGTCACCGTTGACGCCCGCATGCAGTCCCGAGCGCTCAGCCCGCGCAAGCATGGCTTTCAACGCATCCCGCTCCTTCATGTATGCCTGAATTGTCATATCGCTGCTCTTCTTCTGCCTCTCAAGCTGTGCGGCCAGATCCTGAATCGCCTCATGCGCCTCTCTCACGGCTTCACTCTGCTCTTGGTCGAGCGCTTCGCGGTACTCATGCTCTTCCGCCTCCATTTTGGAGCCAAGCTCACGTACAATCTTGAGGAGCTTCTGGTTCTGCTCTTGTAGCCCACCAATACTGCGGAAGAGTACGAGATTGTTCGTGATGACAGCATCAATGTTTTCAGCTGGTAGGGCCTCCATTTCTTCCATCTCAACATCCGTGGGCAAGGACGGGTCTGTGCGCCTCCCGAGTTCCTTAAGCAGAGTTTGAACTTGCCGACCGAGGTCATCAAGCTGCCGTTGCAAAAGTTCATTCTCTGAGTGAGACTTCTTCAACTTCTGCGAGGCTTCCTGGAATGCGTTTGAGTTAGCTTCCCGTTCGGCAAGCGCGGTGGAGAGTTGTAAGGCAAGTTGTGCGGCTTCGGATTGTAGGCGGTCGTACTCCTCTCGTTGCTGTGATAGAATGGGGGCCTGAACAGATGGATTAGACTAGCATTTCGACAATGTGGGAATGCGACTTACCCGTTCCTCGATCTGAGCTAACACTGCAGAAAGAGTTCTGTCCATGTGATCATACTCGGATGACTTCTTCGCAAATTCATCCTGCAAGCGAACATAGTCGGCGTAGACCTCGGTAAACGTCTTTCCGGTTTTCTGTGCCCTGCTGACCATTGCGACCGTCGGGCTCAGGCCAAACATACCCTCCATTCCGGCCGCTTGAGCAGAATTGCGAGCAGGAGTTGCAGGGGTTCCTGGGACGGATGCTGCGCGGGAGGCGACAGGCAGTTCACCACGATTCATGCGCTCGAGGACTGTTTCAAGTTGATCAACCTTTCGTTCCGCTTCCTCTCGGGCCCGCTTCTCCTTCTCAACTTCAGCGTGCAAAGCTGCCTCGCGTCGCTCGGCGCGTTCTCCGACACCTGCCCATTCGCGTTCAATACCCTCGACAATCTCCTTCGCCTGCTTCTCGCGGTCTTCCATGATGCTTACGAGTCGTCGCAGTCCGGACGCTTCATTAGTGAACGCTGCTTCCTGTTCTGCGAGCTGTCCGGTCAGATCCTGTACGCGTGCAAGAGCCTGCGTGAGCTGGTGTGCTTGAGACGAGTGCGCGCTCTGGAGAGCTTTGAACGCGCTCTCCGATGCGGAGTGCTGCTGGGTGAGTGAGTCGTGTGCGGCTTGCAGAGTCGCAAGCTCAGCATGTTTCGTGCGCCGGTACTTGGCGTGTTCTTCGATTTTGGACGATAGTTCGATGGTTGCTCGTTCAACTTCGGACTGTGCGAGTTGGAGTTGCTGCGTAAGAGAGTCGATCTTGAACTAGATGTGCGTTAGATGAAAGAACGCCACGTTTCAGATATAGAGTATACATGCCTTGCTGGATGTTTCTGATGAGCGAAGTTCGCGCACTTGAGTCTCCTGTGTTTGGTGTTCTTGACGTGCCTGTCGAAGGCTGTTGCGCAAGTTTTGCACCTCATCTACGAGAGATAAACGATTAATTCATGAAAGAAATATAAATAACGTACCGTCGCGCTGCGTTGCATCTTCCTTCAACCTATTTACCACACCCATAAGGTCACGTTTTTCGCGTTCAGCGTCCTCGATACGATGTTTAAATTGATCAAGTTCGGTCGACGAAGTGTATTGCGAGGTACTGAGGTTTGAGATCTGTGCTTCTAGACCATTTTTCGATGCAGCTGCGGGGAACATAAGCTTTGAGTGTATTGTATCACAACCGAACTATACCTACCAAGCTGCTCCTTTTCTTGCCTCGTGACTGTGAGTTGGCTCTGAACGTTTTCGAGGGAAGTTTCAAGACTCTTTGTCTTGTTCTCCGCATCTTGATAAGCCTGGTCTAGTTCCACTTCCCTCCGTTCGACCTCGGCTCTGGCCTCCTCTAGGTCTCTCTGAGTGGCATTGGTTTCGGTTACTTGTGCAAGAAGCAATCTGTACACAGATACTATTGTTTCAGGTGTTGGAGTAGCAAACGAGACTTCTGGTATCAAGCTTGAAAGTGCTTCGACATCGATGTCGATAGGTAGTGGGATGCTGAATGGTGGCGGATGACTGAACTCGTCTGTTCCTTGGGTTGATGTGCCATCGAAGTCGTTCTGAGTGGCTGCGGCTGCGGCAGCCTTGCTTTTTCGCCTTGTGCCCACCATGTAATATGGGGAGAGATGACGACCAGAGCCTTGCAAGACCTTGAAATTGCAGACAATGCAAGGCCTGCTATAGACTCCCACGCCACGGTTCCATACATACATGGATTCCTTTTTTGGATATGATAGTTCTGCTCTTGAAACCCAAGCTACTGATCGTCCTTCTTTCAACTTTCAACTTTCATTTATCATGTCTTTCTTCAATTCAATAGGGTGAGTTCGTGATCAGAGTCCTAAAAACCGTCTAACAATTTATTACAGTCGTTCTATGTCGCGTACACCGCGCGGACCAAAGCGTTCGCCTACACCAACCTCTTCGACGTTCTCGTCTGACATGCCACCCCCACCCATACCTTCGTCTCCAGTCACACCTATAGCACAAAAACCTCTTTATTTGTGCAGCCCATTTGTAGAGGCAGCACTCGTCAAAGGAAACTTCAAGACCATCGTCGTTCTTCCGAAGTATGTTGACATTATGGAGTGGGTAGCCGTCAATGGTATGTCCATCGGTCTCATTTTTCCGAACCGTCTCACATAGCGCCTTAGTATTCGACTTTTATACCAACCTCAACGAGTTTTATGGCGTCATTTCGGAGTGCTGTACGCAGCAATCATGTCCAACCATGTCTGCTGGACAAAAGTGCGTGTATCCCTTTTCCGAGCGCATTCGTCTATAAAATATGCCCTTCAGTCTTAACTACACATGGATCAATCAAGATCGCAAGAGCGTCCACCTTGCTGCGCCCACCTACATCGACTACGTCATGACATGGATTCAAAACCTTCTCGATGATGAAAATGTCTTCCCTACAAAGTCTGGTGAGTGCCTTCTTACTTTACCTCGCCTCCCTCTATAATCATTCATAAAGGACACGACTTCCCTCAATCATTTCCCTCGACTGTCAAACACGTGTACCGTCAACTCCTTCGCGTATTCGCACATATCTATCACGCGCATTACCCTCAAATCCTCCATCTGCGTTCAGAGCCGCATTTCAACTCCCTCTTTGCCCATTTTCTCGCATTTGGGCGAGAATATGAACTGTTGGACATCAAAGACGTGAAGGGCGCTGCTAACTCACCTGTTGGCGCTGGCATGCTTTGGGAAAGGTGGAGGGAAATGGGAATCTTGGAAGGTTAAATTACTTGCGGGACAAGTATGCGGTGTAGTGGGTATTTGATTTTGTTGAACGGCTCGTTCACTCCATTGTATTAATGTAGACAATTTGGAATTACGTTCATTTTTTGCCGTCGTTTATTATAATTTACGCAGCAAAATCGAAACCATACTGTGGTGCTTACTAGTATGGGCCCGTGCTATTAGTATGTAGTGGGTCCGGTAACGAGGGCGTCCTTATGCTTTCTGCATTCCATTCAGTGACATCCATCCTCCCAATAAGTAACCTCTGCAGACGAGACCAGCCAGTTTATCGTGCAACTTTCTTCCCCGCAACCTCGGACATCATGATGTTACCACCGAGCGTGGGAGTGAATTACCGCATACAGTACTGTGGCTGCGGCACGAACTTGACGGTACACTTATCTCCGGAGAAGGTTGCGTGGTAGTTCTTCAAAGCTTCAAGCTTCAAGTTGCGGCCACACACAGTATCACGTACGTTCAAGCTTAATTTAAGCTTCAAGCTTGAATAGGCTTCTGTTCGATATCTGCACCATCACAATGGTGTTCTATCATTCACTCCCGCCCATTCAGCTACTCAGGTCCAAGTAGTGCTCACAATCTTATTCCGAGACAGACACAGGTTTCGGCTTCTATGAATAATCCATGCTGACGAAAAACAACGGCACCGGCTCCGAGCGCAGTTGGACATAGTCCTGTGCCTGTAGTACAAGCCGTTCAACTTCGTAGTCCACGCCGTTCTCAGCATCAATAGAAACGGCAACTTTATAAATGATCTCCCAATAGATCCCACTTCGAATCAAACATAACGATGAACCTATTTACCATCCCCTCTCCATCAAGTCTCTGGACAACCGTACGTCCGGGTGGCGCATTTAACATTGCTTGTTCATTTGCCGCATTATGGGCCTTTGTCAAAGTCCTAAGGATGCTTCGCTGGCGAGTGAAGACGACTCAACTGCTGGGTCCGCCTCGTACCAGCCTCGTATATGGCGTATCGCACGACCTCGCTATATCTCAAAATAGTGCTGCAATGTATGAACGTTGGGCGACGGAATATGGGGTAGTGTATATGATTCCGAGCGTCCTCGGGCAGACTACAGTTGTGCTGTGTGACCCAAGAGCTATTGCACACTTCTACACTCGCGAGATTCGGACATATGTGCATACGCCCCTTTCGTTGGCGCTTCTGGAGGCAGCAGTATGTTAACGTCATCATCTTACCTTGTCTGTTTCATATCTCCTGTCAGGTTGGCAAAGGGCTACTATGGGCTCAGGGCGAAACCCACAAAAGGTACTGTTCAGCTCTTGTCCTTGCGCAAGCGACTTACCTACCACCCGCGAATTAGGCAGCGGAAGGCCCTCACGCCAGCATTCAGTAATGCAGCCATTCGGAAGCTCACATCGGTATTTTATGACTCAGCATACAAGGTAAGGATTTGCGATGTGGGAAATGCAGCATCTTTGAACTTGATACGTTACAGGCCAAAGGAAAATGGGATACTGTCATTGAATCGAGCAAAGATGGTGACGCTGTAATCGAAGTCCAGAACTGGTGCGTAGCTTTTCTGACTTGCAAGTGCCATTCCTAATCGAAACGACTCAAAGGATGAATCATATATCGTATGCGAGGATGTTTTGTCATTAACGCCTCGAACTGACGGAACATCAGTTTGGACACGGTTGGCATTGCTGGTTTCTCCCATGATTTTGGCTCGCTCGATGGAAAGCCCGCCAGCGTGACCGAAGTGTTTGATACATTCGGAAGCAACCAACCTTCAGCAATGAACGAATTTTTTATTCTGCTCGCATCAGTATTTCCTATCATTCTCAAGATCCCCACTAAGCGCCGGAATCTATTCAAGAAACTTAGCGTCACCATGGAACAAATATCTAATGAATTGCTGATTCGCAGCCGCCGGGAGAAAGACGCGAATATGAGTCAGGGAGGCGAGGAGAATTCCCTCGTCGGATTGTTGAGTATGCTTTCCAAAATATTGATCGTAGTTTTTTTTATTAATGTGGTGATCAGTTAAATCTGAAGGTCAGGATGCCGAGCTTCATATGTCGGCGGAGGAAGTAGTGGCTCAGGTCCGTGGCGACGATGTATCACAGCCATGATTTGCAAGCTCACATCCCGCAGATGAAGGTCTTGCTTCTCGCGGGTTATGAGACGACATCCGGCGAGTCAGTTTCTTTCCCGCTGCTGTCATATTGGCTGACTCTTCGTCTACAGTCAGTCTTACGGTGAGTTTATTGCACGATTGCGTCTGCACGCTATTAATGTGATGATCAGTGGGCGCTGATCGAGCTATCACGACACCCCGATGTCCAAACCAGGCTCAGAGAAGAATTACTTGCCTTCGGCCCTGATCCAACATATGACCAATTAAAGGCCAACCTTCCGTACCTGGATGCGGTTGTGCATGAAACCCTACGACTTCGTCCTCCAGTGCCAGAATCCGTTCGTGTTGTGAGTGTGTATGTCTACATGTGAATAGACACGACAACTTTAAGTCCACAGGCAGCAGAAGATGACGTTCTTCCCTTGAGCGAACCTGTGCGCACGGCGTCCGGCAACATGACAGACAGTATATCTATAGCAAAAGGGACATTGATCACGATATCAATTCCGGCAATCAATCGTTCTTCGGCCATCTGGGGACCTGACTCAAAGGAATTCAAGCCTGACCGTTGGCTGACCGAAGACGGGATCGGTGGGAAGGCCAAGGAAGTCCAAGGTCATAGGCATCTGCTGACATTTGTCGATGGCCCGAGGGCGTGTCTTGGAAAAGATTTTGCGATCACGGAATTCAAGGTGAATGATGCGAATCAGTAACCTTGGACGTTGTTTACTGTGATACAGACGGTTTTATCGGTTCTGGTGAAGAACTTCGTGTTTGAAATGCGGGATGGACCAAATACTCCAGTCGAAGCTGCGAGGGGGATTTTACCTCGTCCGCGGGTTGTTGGAGAGGATGGTACTGGAGTGCCTTTGAGAATTCGTCAGTATGAATGATTTGTTCGCTGCACCAGATTTTACTACATTTTCCCCCACTTATTCGCGACCAAAACCCTTGGTTTGTATTCAAATCAGAAGAGGTATATACGATTGATATTGTAATATGGACGCTATATAGCTTTGTATGCGCTATCCTTGCTATCCTTTTTGTTTCCAAGCGGAGCATTCCCAGAACATCGACGCCCATGGATTTGAAGTGATAAGTAGTGTACACAAAACTGATAAGTTTATTAGGGCATCGACATTCTGGTCGATTTGCTCGTCTTCTTCCAATGTATGCTTTTGGCATCGGCTGGTCGGGTGTGGTACTAGTCGCGGGATACATAGGCGAGGTTGATTGAGCACGACGTGTAAAGAAACCCCATTAGCTGCTCTTGTGACATGGAGTCATTTTCTGGCAGGCGGTATCGAGAAACCAAGTTCCAGAAGTGACGAGCCAAGGAGATGCTGGATGCTGTGGATGGAAGTGACGGCTGGGAAGACCAACACAAGTACCTTGTATCGATACTATTAAGCATGTACCCTGTACAATATTAATGTAGTGGGACCGGTAACGAGGGCATCATTATGCTTTCTGTATTCCATGCAGTGAGGGCCACATCCATCGTAACCTCTACGAGACCAGCCAGTTTAGCGAACGTTGACACGTGGAATACGGCCTTTGTAAGCTCACCGCATGAAGATATCACAGTCGAGCTCACGTTCAATGTGCCTCCTTCTTAATGCCCTCGTCTGAGAATCTGCGCCTCATTCTCTTTTATCCCCTACGCTCATCCCCATTTGCGCGTCGTCCAACGATTTTTGTCCACCCGCCCACCTCCCTATTTTATACTCCAGCGTGTTTTGGTCTGGATTCGTGTTTCTTTCGGACCCTTGGTCTATGTACGTTTTCAGACCGATGACGCTCCGAAGGTCTGTCTCTTCTCTTCCAGAAGTTCGCGCTTGCGGCTTTCTCCGGATCACGTGCCCGGTCCAGATTCGCGCCTCCCCTGCAGACCTTCCCACACACAAACCGAATCAATACTCAACAAAATCTCTTCTGATTCGTTTCTCAAAGCTCTTACCTTGTTTCTACTAGTTCTCTCATCATCACTTACCCGCAGTAGTCTCTCTACTACGTTCACTCATCTCAGTATTCAATATTACTCTCCCCCGCCATCATTACTAACATTGAATTATCTCATCTTCATCTTGATCGAACGACAATACAAAGGATTACTTATCTCCCGAGAAGGTGTGCTAATAGTCCACACATACATTAGCTAATCGTATATTTCTCCGGATATCCCGACATATCACGTACATTCAAGCTTAATTTAAGCTTCATAGGCTTCCGCTCGACGTTTGCACCATCACGATGGTGTCACATCTACTATTATTCACTCCCCATTCAGGTACTCATGTCCAAGTAATGCTCACAATCTTATTCCGAGGTTTCGGCTTTTATGAATAATTCCTGCTGAAAAAACCACGGCGCCGGAGTTGGGTCCTGTGCCTATACACTTCGTAGCCCACGCCGTTCTCAGCATTCATAGAAATGGCAACCTATAAATGATCTCCCAGTAGATGCCACTTCGAACCAAACATAACGATGAACATGTTTACCATCCCTGTACCCTCTCCATCAAGTCTCTGGACAACCATACATCCGGGTGGCGCATTTCACGTCGCTTGTTCATTTGCTGCATTATGGGCTTTTGTCAAAGTCTTGAGGATGCTTCGCTGGCGAATGAAGACGACTCAATTGCTGGGTCCGCCTCGTACCAGCCTCGTATATGGCGTTTCGCGCGATCTCGCCTCATCTCAAGATAGTGCTGCAATGTATGAACGTTGGACGACAGAATATGGGGTAGTGTATATGATTCCGAGCGTCCTCGGGCAGACTACAGTCGTGCTGTGTGACCCAAGAGCTATTGCACATTTCTACGCTCGCGAGACGTGGACGTATGTGCATACCCCCCTGTCGTCGGCGCTTTTCGAGTCATCAGTATGTTGATACCATCATCTTACCTCGTCTTTTTATATCTCTTGTCAGGTTGGTAAAGGGTTGATATGGTCTCATGGAGAAACCCACAGGAGGTGCTGTTCAGCTCTTGTCCTTCCGCAAGCGACTAATCGACTTCCTGCGAATTAGGCAGCGGAAGGCCCTTACCCCAGCATTCAGTAATGTGGCGATTCGGAAACTCACATCGGTGTTTTATGACTCAGCATACAAGGTGAGGATTTGTGGTGCGAGTAATGTTTCATCTCTGAACTTGATACCATACGTTACAGGCCAAAGGACAATGGGATAATGTTATAGAATCGAGCAAAGATGACGATGCGGTCATCGAGGTCCAGAACTGGTGCGTAGCTCTTCTGACTTGCAAGTGCCATTCCTAATCGAAACGATTCAAAGGATGAATCATATATCGTATGCAAAGATATTTTGTCGTTGACGCCTCGAACTGACGGAACATTAGTTTGGACACGGTTGGCATTGCTGGTTTCTCCCATGATTTTGGCTCTCTCGGTGGAAAGCCCGCCAGCGTGACCGAAGTGTTTGATACATTTGGAAGCAACCAAAAGGCTTCAGCAGTGAATGAAGTTTTTATCCTGCTCGCATCAGTATTTCCTATCATTCTCAAGATGCCCAACAAGCGGCAGAATCTGTTCAAGAAACTTAGCGTTACCATGGGACAAATATCTAACGAATTGTTGATTCGCAGCCGCCGGGAAAAGGATGTCAGCATAGGCGAGAGAGGCCAGGAAAATTCTATCATCGGATTGTTGAGTACGCTGTCTGAGAGATTCATCGTAGTCTCTTGATTGACGCGGCGATCAGTTAAATCCGAAGGTCAAGATACCGAGTTCCATATGTCGGAGGAGGAAGTAATAGCTCAGGTCCGTGAAGACAATGTATCACAGCCATGATTTACGACCTCACATCCCGCAGATGAGGCTCTTGCTTCTCGCGGGTTATGAGACGACATCCAGTGAGTCGGTTTCTTGCCCGCTGCTGTCATACTGGCTGATTCTTCATCTACAGTCAGTCTTACGGTGAGTTTACTGCACGATTGCGTCTGCACGCTATTAATGAGATGATCAGTGGGCGCTGATCGAGCTATCACGACACCCCGATGTCCAAACCAGGCTCAGAGAGGAACTGCTTGCCTTTGGCCCTGATCCGACATATGACCAGTTAAAGGCCAACCTTCCATACTTGGATGCGATTGTCCATGAAATTCTACGACTCCATCCTTCAGTGCCGGAAATTACTCGTCTTGTGAGTGTGCGTGTCTACATGTGAATAGACACGACAACTTTAAGTCCACAGGCAGCAGCGGATGACGTCATTCCCTTGAGCGAACCTGTGCGCATGGCGTCCGGCAACATGACGGATAGTATATCTATAGCGAAAGGGACATTGATCACGGTATCGATCGCGGCAATCAATCGCTCTTCGACCATCTGGGGACCTGACGCAAAGGAATTCAAGCCTGACCGTTGGCTGACTGAAGACGGGATCGGTGGGAAGGCCAAGGAAGTCCAAGGTCATAGGCATCTCCTGACATTTATCGATGGCCCGAGGACGTGTCTTGGAAAAGATTTTGCAATCATGGAGTTCAAGGTGAGTGATGCGGACCAACCAGTTTGGGCGTTATTCACTGTGATACAGACGGTTTTATCGGTTCTGGTGAAGAACTTCGTTTTTGAGATGCGGGATGGACCAGATACCCCAGTCGAAGTTGCGAGGGGAGTTTTACCCCGTCCACGGGTTGTTGGAGAGGATGGTACTGGAGTCCCTTTGAGAATCCGTCGGTATGAATGATTGGTTGCGCTGCACCTTTGAAGGCTGGTTGACATAAAATGTCAATTTGATCACTTTGCTTGAAATCATTAGGAATTTTGTCCGCTCATAGTACCCGTACCCGTACCCGTACCTTCCCTCGAGCTGATTCGCGATATGATAATCAACGACACTCAAAGGAGAATGAATAGATTTGCTGATCGGGCTATATATAGCCACATATGTACCAATTGACTAGACATGAGCACAAAGTTGAAAAAGTTGACCGGACCTAGTTTTCGCACGCAGATGCATTTCTATAGATGATACCTAACTCAAACCTAACTTACCACGACTACTGAGAGTCTTTTCAAAACCATGGTACTGTGTTCACTTCACGTCCTCGCACTCAACGATATCCATGAAAACGTTGTCAAGAAGCTTGTAATGAAACTCCCTGTAGTAAAGAAGCCGGACGAGTCGCTCGAATGCCCAGGCCCCCCATTCATTGTTCCGAGTCACACCCATCCACTATTAGTGACGACGAGACGATACGCCTCTTTCTGACGCTGAATAACTGTTCAGTGACGAAGAGGACCAACTACAAGCTGAAGATGGTATCCTTGAAGAAGATGAAGACCATCAGGTATAGAATGGGTTCGGCGTGGATTCGGCTGCTACTGGAATATGAATCTGGTGGTATATTGACTAACATCTTACCTGGTTTTTGCTAGAATGGATGTCTTGATAGATGCCGAACTTACGTTCGTTTATGGCCGCCTCACACAGTGCCGCACAGGGCGTAGATTCATGATTCATCGGAGAGCTCAAAGTACCATGCTTCATTCGTGCAAACCGGCTGCTCATGTGGAACGCCACGTCAAACGCGAGAGCATTTATTACGTGGCTGTCCGCTATTCATATGCCAACGCATCCACTTGCGCGCAGTATCCCACATCAACATACTCAACAAGATCCTGGGTATGGAGGAGGGGATAGAGGCGTAAACAAGATTCATTCATGAGCCTGACGCTTTCAAGAAGGTTGCCGTGCTAAGACATCCGTCATGTTGACAACCCTTGGAGCTATGTGGAGATGGCTCCGAAATGTTGAGTGCTTATGGACCCAGTCGACGGCTGGTTGGAAGCTCGAATGTTCAGTAGACAGTAGTTCGACCCCAAGTTGGTGATGGACCTTGGCTGGCAATCTGCTGGCACTACAGATCGGTGTCGTCTGTTTGAAGGCACAACCACGCAAGAAGAATTTCAAATAACAACATTCAGCTCATAAAAGCCAGCCGTCTTCTTCAGAATTACCTGATTTCTTATCACAAGAGTCACAAATAATGCGTTTCTCCTCTGCATTTGTCCTCGCCGTCGTTGCTGCTTTAGCCTCATCATCCGTCTCTGCCATACCCCCTCAGGTTGACGAGGCTGGCACCACTCAATGTAAAAAATTTTGCTACACTGATGAAGATTGCCAAGAAACTGGCTGCACTCATCGGACTTGCGTGAGTATCAGTAGTTTTCGTGGCTCCGATAGCCTGACTCACTTGCATGGCAGATCCTCAATTGGTTCTGCGTAGTGAGTCGTGTTTCTGTCATCGCATCCATGCAGTATGGCCATTGGCACTGACGCGCGAGTGATTAGTGATTTGCAGATTTGATCAATGGACCACGATCGCATTCAGATCCTCCCTGGTCGCTACGAAATTTAACTTAAGACTGACGTTATTCTGTAACATGTCCTAAAACTTTCCTGGGTCATCACTACAGTAGGACCAGGGCCGTTTGCTCCCATATCTTGGGTGATAAACCTCTTGACGATGTCTTCGGAGCCACGCACGTCCATCCAGTGAATAGTGCTCGACTGATTTATCGAACACTTTTTCAAACATGTTACTTTGTTGTGCTTGATCTGGAGTTCAGTTTCCGAACGGGCCAGGTGAAATTGACGCGGCACTGCCGCGCCTGCCGCGGTCGTGACGCGCCTGTGACGCGGCACTGTAACAAATTCCTATGTACAAATCATGTTCACATAACCTTCATATGTCATTCCAAACACTTTGAATCCTCGTTAATGATCAACATATGAGTGTCTGCCTGCGTACAGGCTCTATAGTGCTGTATTCACCTCTCACCAAATTTACAGTGCTTGTCCTCTGACCACACTACTACTAGTATGCATCTTGTACGTCAGTCCTGTATTGTTGCATTACCTCTAATTCGTTCATCTATGTTGGTTTTCAGACGCAGTGTCAAGTGTTATCTCACTGTGTCAAGCCTCGACCTCACCTTGTCAAGTTCAATCCACTCTCTATACTCTGCACCACCACGTCAAGCCCCAACCATGGCATGTCAGAAGCCTCGTTTAGGCTGGGTCAAGCACCACTCACACCACGACAAGTTCTCCCAAATATCTTCGCAGTCTCTGTACTAATATCAACATCCACACTCTATGCCGTGTCAAGGTCTACTATCAATGCCGCGTCAACCATAGCACATACCGCGTCAGTGCCGCGTCACATGCGCGTCACGCCGTGTCAAACCTCGTCACCTGTGCGTCACACTGCGTCAAACTTCATTCATGCCGCGTCAAACTTCATTCATGCCGCGTCGGACCTCACCACCTCCACATGCCACGTCAAACTTCACCACCTCAACTGTCACACTGTCCGTATAACTTAGGTATATTTTATTTTAGATCCGTCATAATAATTGATATTCTAACAGTGTTCCTTTTCATCCTGACAGAATTAGACGTCGTACACTGTAATTGTCCATAGGCAGTAATAAATTTATTTTACTAAGTGTTCTTTCGTTTTGTCTCCTCTGGCCTAGAGAAGAAACCCTTATTATCGCGCAGATGGCTTGGTCTGATCTCATGATAAGCTATCCTACCAACAGCTTCGTGGCTGACGTCGACCTCGAGTGTCTGACCGCACTAGAAGCAAGGATGTTCGAGGATTCCGAAGCAGGACCTGCAGGCAACCAGCAGTGGGGTTTGGATGCTGGCCAACATCACAGGCGATGGAATATGTATCTCGGTCCCTCGGAATTCCTGATGAATGGGTTTCTGGAAAAGATTATAGCGAGAGTGAACTTGAAGTGAGAAAGACATTACCAGGTTGCTCTGTTCAATACATATCTAACTTATGTGATTGACAGCGCGGCCCCTTATTCAGTGATAACACTGATGCTACATCTTTGGAGTCTGCAGACGAGCTATCTGAAGCTGTAGTTCCTTCTCTGCCGGCCGAAGAATGTCCACCCGTTAAATGTCGATGTGCTCCACAGGCTCGAAGGGTCCAGAGAGGGAGGAAAAGAAGATAGTCATTGGCTTATGTATACCTAGTTGTACATGGCTCTATGGCAAATAAAATAACAAAGGAATGGTCGTGAACTCATCCAACTTGATCTGGAAGTCGAATGTAGAATATAGGAATGGTGCGTCAGTGGCCGCGTCAAGGCTCGTTAGTGCCGTGTCAAGGCTCGTCAGTGCCGTGTCAGTGCTGCGTCACATGCGCGTCACGCCATGTCACGGCCGTGTCACGACCGCAGCAGGCACGGCAGGACCACGTCAAAATAGCTACGCCCTTTCCGAACCAGTTTTGGGGGTGGCCCCACCAGGTCCCAGGATTGATTGATTGATCCACAATGGTTGTATCAGTCACGTCAGAGTCAATGTCGAAGTTCAAACGTTCACCCATGGCTATGGCATCAGTGAATTGAGGAGTCCTTCGAGCGATATTGTACCTGTGGGATTTATAGAAGGATATGATTTTGCTCGTGCTAGGTATAGTATGAAAATTTTGTAATGTTGCTATATAGCTACTAGTGTTCTGATTACCTTCGGACGTAGTCCATTGTCAATTACAGTAATAGATGCTTGTATACTACGTTCGCAGTCATCTTTTCTTCTTCACTCTCTGTTGCAAACAGCGCCCAAATGTCACGACGACATCACACTCTCGACAGTCACTGCGGAAACGAGAAAATAGTCAGGCCGGATTAGTGTAGGGACAGACCATATACGTGGAATATAAACAGACATCGCATACAACGCAAATCCCGAAGTGCCAGACTAGCGAGAGGTACACAGTGCTGGCTCTAATCCAACACTGGACACATAACTTTTGCAGAGATAGATTAGTTATCTGTGTATCTAATCCGACAATAGGATCATATCGGAAAACATGACTTGCACATCTGAATTATGTCTGCATACATATATGAAATAGTTCCGATTAGACTCTGCAAAGAATATAATACAAGAGGTCCATATGCTCCATATGCTTCCTAGGATTCGCCATGCGCTTGCCCATGGCTTCTCGCTCGCTCTTCCCTTCGTTCTCCACACCCCACATCCACGATGCATGGATCCCAAGGCCTACAGAGACACCCTAGTGGTGCCCCCATGTATCCTAACCAACACAGCATTAGTACTAGTCAAGACCGCCAGTCTCAAATGAGTGGTCCACACCAATTTGGCCAGCCTCATCCTGGGCCGTCCCCACTCAACTTGCTCAACAACGACTTGCCGCAGCACGACGAGTACTTCAGTGGACCGCGGCTGCTCAATCCTGCAATGGTAAACTTATCAGAATCAATTCAATGTGAATGCAGAAAACTCACATATTATTAGCCAGGGGAAGACGGTGTAAATGAGAACATGGGAAGACCGTTGGGCAACAACAACCTACCAGAAACCCCATTCATCCCCAGGCACAATGAGCAGCGTACACCTTCCCTGTCTATGCACAGTGTCAATAATTATATGAACCCCCAGCCGGCCGGTACACCATACCTTGGTCATGGAAACTTGCACACTCCTTTCTCATCAGGCAGTGAGCTGCATTCTCACTCGCAGTCCTTGGCACCAGGTGGAGGCCACGACCCTGACTATAATCAGTTTGCACAACCTCATCAATCACACGGCGTGGGAACATACCCATACCAACACGGCGGCTTGCTTTTCCAGGACCAAACTGGAGACATGCAGTACTCGGGTCCACAGGGTAGAACTGCCAGTGCCAGTGAATTGCTGCATCTGTCTGAAAGCATACAACAGTTTTGTAGTAATATTACGACCTCAAACAATGCACTTACAGCACAAGTGCAATCACTTCAAGGCGAGATGCAGGGTCTTAAGGGAGAGATAGCGCAGTTGAAGGAGGAGTATGAATTGGGCAAGGCCACTGGAAAAAAGAAAGTGATTACAAGGAACATTTCGAATGACCATCCCAAGTTGAAAGTTAGTTTTGCATGCATTCCTTCAGATCGGATGTAACAACTGACCATTATTCTCGCAGATGATCATTCATCCGATGTTTCCAGACCTGTGCAACATCTCTCGGTCCTTGGGTAAATCAGCATGAGCCAGGCTGTTGAATGCTGTGAAGCCGTTGGAATCTGGCGAGGCTTACAAAGAAGTCAACATGAAAAAGATTTGGTACCCAAATTGGAAGGGTAACGTAGATGATGGGGTTAATGCAGCGTTCATTCAAGAAGTTGTCGATCTAGTCTGGGATAACGAAAAGGTGAGAGTGAACAATTGAAGAACATAACTTATGGACTTACTGGTCAACATAGCGATTGCGTGAAGATCCCAACTCGAAATCTGAGATACAAGATGCTGACTATGACCGCCAATTGATTACTGATTGTACGAAGGCGTATTTCCGCAACATCTACAAGCAGTTTCTTGAACACCATGATAATGATAAGGCTAGAAAAGCTATGGAGCATAAGAATCAAGGACGGCGGCGTTCACGTCGTCAAACAGTCAGTCCTCCAGAAATATCAAACTCGATACAATATCTGACTGACCCCAGGTTACAAAAACTCATCGAAAAGCAGTGGAGGCCTTTGAGAAGGAATCTGGTCATCATGGTGTCCTGGCAATGATTGACACGGATTTCGCATCAGATGTGTTGTCCTATGGCTCAGACACCGACCTTTCAGAAGACATGCTCAAGAGATGAAGGGATGCTGATGTGGGAAAGGGCGCTTTTATGGTAGAGGGTGCACAATGGAGAAGCCCTGACGTGAGCTTTGAAGTTAACATCAGAATAATTTACTGACCTTTCAACACAAAAGTTAGTGGCCCTCAGGCGTTGGTTGTCATTCAAGAAGTGGAAGAAAGGTCCTGATGACCACATGAATGAAGAGGCACCAGCACCCAAATGCCGCAAAGTTGTCGAAAAGAAAGCCATCAAATCTACTTTTGATCTTGCACCAAGTAAGATGCACAGCGAACCACCAATCTTGGGCAAAAAGACCATTCCCTTCCGATCTATGGTTTCTGAGAAGTGGCTGAAGAAAAATCCAGGTACTGTATTGCTAGACGGTGGAGAATGGCTGTGTGGATTCTATGGTCGGTTGAAGGAAGGTGATATCCACAAGGATGATGCAAAGTTTCTGGAGGAGCTTAACGAGTGGCATGAGAAGGATGAGTCGAGCAGTGATGAAGAGGATCTCCCTGTCACTGGCTCATCCACCGGCAATTAGTCTTAGCAGCAAAGAGCAAACTTAGAGTTTGACGAACCGTTTTCTTGATGAATGCAAATTTTTTTTTGCTATTACTGTATTTTGTTAGCAGCAAGTCAACTTCTGCAGATGTGTATCAAGTACCTTTGAAATGTCAATTGTCGCCCACACCTTTGTCTTGCTCTCACCGATGGACACAGTCATCATAGCAAGCTGACCTGTCACCCAGTCTGGGTCAATAAGATGCGGTAGCTGAGTGTCACGGTCCAAATATTCCCCCAACTCCCAAAGGCATACATCCACGACTGAACTGTTGAACAGTCAGTGAATAGGGTAGGTTTCAAGTCAAACTTGTAACATACAACTTGTCCCATGGAGATGGCTCTGCACGCCAACCTTTGAGCCAGCGCATTCGTGCAAACCACATCGGATTTCCTTCTCCATGAAAATTCTGGTCAAACTGGAAATTTTCCAAGATCTCGCCATAAGCATGACAAGGTGGCCCATTGGTTGGAATGATGACATGAACAAATGACGAACAATTGGATCCTGTTGTCCGAGAAGCATAATAGTGCTTGCCACGAAGGACAACATAGTCAAAAAAGATGGCTTGCCAGTTGAGAGGAAGACTATGAGATAGAAGTGGACGATCCATGCGGCAGTGAACTGGTGTGAGAGGGAATCGAAGACAAAGAGTCTCAGCAAGAAGTCGGTAAGTATCAGTAGACAGGTCTTTCAGGTGGTGGCGAGGGCTGAGCATGTACACTTGATCCGCTAATGCACATACATGTCAAAAGATAAAATGAAGAAATATTTAAACTAACCATCGGCAACAACATCATCGAGGTCTTTTGATAGTGCTGCTAACCCAGCTACTGTGCCTCGTTCTTCATTGGATGCTTTAATCATGATGTTGGCGACTGTGCTTAGAAGTGTGTCCTTTGGATGTTGGACAAGAGTGTAAGTCTGCAGTAAGTGTAAGCGAGTGAACAGTGCAGCACTACACAGCATACCATATGGTTAGTTTGACATGTATGCTGGAACTCACGGAAAAATGTTGTCTCGAGTTCTCCATTTCCATGGTTATTTGTTTTGTAGGATTTGAGTACTTTGTTGAGGCATTCAAACAGGAATGTCCAAAAGTTGTGCAAAGGGCCAAAATTATGTGCACATTCACTGACATGAGTTGTGTAGTGATGATTAGGTTTGATGGAACTTGATCTGTACAGCTGGCAAATCACAATGCATCAGAAACCCTCCAAACGTTGACCTGCACCAAACTGGTTTGGTGCATGGACCAGCAATACTTTCCTATGAGTTTTATACCTCAGAAATCACTATGAACATTTTTTTCTCTTGATCTGAAGTCAAACTGAGGCTCAGGGAATATTTTTCGCATTTTTTTTCATTTTACGAGTTTGTACACGAGTTTACTGAATATTTTTGTACATTTAATTCTGCGATGAGTTTTGCTTAGTCAGCCATGAAGATGACTCAGAAGGATTCTCACACATATCAGGTGACTGTGAAAAATACGTCCACATAAGGTTACCCTGTGGGAAAGCTTACAAACCGTGAAACACGCTGTGTGTGAGGAATGATAGCTAGATGAGAAGGGGTGAAAGGGGGAGAAAGGGTGAAGTGGGGTAAAACTCAAATAGACCTCTGGACGCGAGTATAGATTCGGCCCAAGGGGATTGCTCCTGAGAACGATTCCTCTAAGTAAAAATATGGAGGGGAAACTTTGAACTGGTAAGAGTAACTGAAAATGGAAGAGCGTGCGACGTTGCGCTTGAAGCGATGCGAGCGCGAGCGAGCTGCCGAAGGTGCGATATGATGTGCGACCGATCGGCCGAAAGTTTGATGGAGCGTGGAGATGTGGAGAAAAGCTGACGGTTTATATGAACGCGCAACTAGCGGATATGCGAAGGAGATGCGATGTGACGATAGTGAGGGAAGGGAGCTCTGACTGGAGATGCAACGAGCGATGTGTGGACGATAGCACGACCGTTAATACTGCGTGCGACGTAGTCGGCCGAAGGATTCTGACTTCGAGTCTGAGTGATGCGTGCAAACGGATGATAATTTCAATAGCGGGAAAAGAAGATACATGAAAATTCCTAAGTCTAAAGTATATATTGTAGCGCGCGTAGCGCTGTTCGGAACCAAGAAGATAACGGTAATACGTATTAAGGGTCTATAACGCAAGTAACGAAACATACGCGATATCACTTCCAAAAATATAATCAGTCTAACGCGAATGAGATAAAATACGCACCAATGGACAAGCGGAGGACATGGATAGGACGGAGTAGGATGCACGACAGAACCGACGAAAAGCGGATGCAAACCGAAGTGCACGCATGCGCCGTGGCCGTTGGCCGATGATAGGAAGGATGCGTGCCGTGGTAGTGATAGCGCGTGCTGCGCTAGGACCTGAGGGACACTGCAAAAATAGCCTCTACGAGGCTACAAGGACTACAAGTCCTACAATGCACCCTATGTCATTATGCTACCAAATAATTTATCAGCCACAGATGTCAAACATCTATCCACACATTATGTAATCATTTCTCACTCTTTTCTAGCTGAGTCATCAAGGGATCACCTGACCCATGGGCCATGCACAGCTCTTGCTGACTCATCATTATACCAACTAGAGTTATGAATATTTACTTTTGGCTCAAAGATACTGTGTAACTTGGTACTATCAAACTAAAGTTACAACTTTGAGTGTGAGAAACTAGTAGTATAGCCACCTAATTTGTCTATATAAGGAGCTGCTTTTTGCCCAATAAAAAAAAAATTCCCTGCTTTTATACTCTCAGAATAAAATTGTGAGTGAAGTGTGAATCAGCATCCAGCAAGTGTAGCAAAAGGTTTGAGCTCACTGTGCTCAACAACCAGCACCACATATCTGAACTCACTGTGCTGAACATCTAGCACATACCTTGAGCTCACTGTGTCTGACAACTAGCAAGACTAGTTTTTCTTCTTCTGTTTTTCTTCTGATCGTCTGCCCGAATTTCTTTGTTTCTTTTTGTGTCTTTGTCTGTGTCTCAATCTCTCTGTGATTTTCTCTGTGGTTGTGTGTCTGAGTGTTTGTTTGTTTCTCTCTCTCTGTTTCTCTGAGATTGTGTCTGAGATTCGTGACTGAAACTCATGTTTCTGTTTCTTCGTCTCTTTCTCTCTCTCTGTCTCAAGTGTGTGTGTGTGTGTGTGTGTGTGTGTGTGTGGTGTGTTGGTGACTAACTGTACTGACCATCTCTGTGATCGCTGTCTCTGTGTGTTGTGATTGTTGTTACTAACAGTCTACGTGAGCATGATTGTGTTAGTGTTTCTGTTGTAGCGGTCTTGTGTTGTTGATTGTCTTGACCTATCAACTTTCTCTCAAGTACCAAAGTTTCAGTCTCATTCTTACCCAGAAGTTTGGTGTTGTCTCTTTTGTCCACTGAAGACTTAGGATAGTCTTGTGGGGAGACTTTAGGTGTTGACGGTGATACCTGACCTCATACATCTGTGTGTCATACCGGTCAAGGGTAGTCATTGCAAGTTAGACTTTAGCTATTGAAAGGGGATTTGGTATTGAAGTCCAAGATTGCCCGTTCCTGAGTCTGTTTGAATACTCATTGTGAGTTCCTTGACAGCAGGATCAATATTAGGCTAAGAGTGCTACAGAGGCTTGACTAGGTCTGATGGTAGTTTCACCTGTTTTTGTAACTGAGGGGGACTCTCATTGTAACACCACACAACTTGCTGCACTAAGTTTGTGTACGAATCCTTGTTGCTGTGTGAAGTGTTAGGAAGAGTGTCTGTTTGTTGGTTGTCATCTCTATATTGTTAGGGTGACTGTATCTCCTGTTAATCTTGTTGCTGTTTTTTTGTTTTGTTTTTGTTGTTGATCGCTGACTGACTGGTTCTTTGTTTTTCTGATCGTTGTGTTTCATATCCATACTGTTGGATTGATTGTTGACTACTGACTCTTGTGCAGAACTCATTGTGCTGACTGTACTTTAGGAGCATAAAGAAAGCCACCCATGAACGACCATGTTATCAGTCATTGGTATTTGTCTGAATCGCTGACCATGGAGATATTTGGTTTTATAGGTGTTTATCTATAGATCATCTATCTAAGAAGACAACGTGTGATTTTTACTCACACGGATGAGCCCAGAAGTATATTCATGAAGGAGCCTATCCACTTTGTTGATATCTTGGTCAGATATTTGATGTCGGACAATGATACGAAGCGCAGCACTGAGCTTCAAGAAATTTTCTGGGTCATCTGGATGTAGGCAGAACTTCATGTCAGTACTGTCATCAGCATTGCCAAAGCCTTCATTAGCTAGAGCAGTAGGAGAAGGCGGAGGAGGAGCAGGGCGAATTTCTCCTTCGGTGAGATCATCAACTGTCTGTGTCATAGCTTTGCGCTTGTGGGTTGCCTCGAATACAATCAACTTTATGACTTCAAAATGCAGCAAATAATAAACATGCCTTCTGCGCAGCTGCTCGCGCCTTTTTCTCCACAGCGATCTTAGCTTTCTCTGCCTGCTTAGCAGCAGCAACACGAAGCTTCTCTTGATTCTTGACCTCCGCTTCCTGCAGCTTCAGACTGGCAATACATGCCTTCTCTGCCTCGTAAGCATCCTTCCCACGTTTCTTCGCATCAGATAGAGCCTTTCTGTTGTCAGCATTACGGGTAGCTTCAACTGTCTTCTCTGCTTCGAGCTTCTCGATGGCAGCCACACATTGATGGAGTATCTGATCACTGGCATCTGAAGGTGTGCATGCGGTCCATAATTGAGGTATCTAGAAGACAACAGTTTAGTAGACTTAACTTCAATGCAGACGTCACTCACGATGATGGGTCCATACACGGTCGAAAGTAGTAACCACTGATCAGCTGTTAGGGATCCCCCAGATGGCATGCCAATATCTGTTGGTAGTCTGCCACATGCTCCTGGTACAATAAACTGCGAATTTGTTGGATAATGAATGCTTTAAAAGACTAGAACATACATCTGCAAGCATCTCATGGAACATGTTGAGCTCATGATTTGGGCGTAAAATTTTGCTTTGTACCCATATGTTATAGAAATGTGTCTTGACAAGGCCTGATTGTAACATTAGTTTGTGTCATAGCTAGCAATAGCCCGTGTCATTTACCTAGAAAGAGATTATGCATTGGATCAATGATGATCTGCTCGACTAAGTTGAAGTATGGTAGTCGGGAGAGTTGTGTATATCGTGTAGCGAAGTCCTTGACAAAACTCTTGCGCGCGCTGGCTGTTGGAAGATTTCGGTAATGGTCACCTAGCTCACGCTGTTCCTCATTTGTCCGCATGCAAAATGCTACAGAAAATCCAAACCTGAACAATAGAGACAAATGTGTTACATTCAAAAACATACCTCCTTCTTGACAGGCAGCTAGCGTGGTTTTGTCGCTCAGAGTGATCCAACAGAGGGTGCAGAAATTAGTGTGTGAATGGGAAGCAAACCCACCCACTTTATGAGCAGCAGGTTTGTCGCATACAACAGCAACTAGAATTACGCGGACAAGTCTCCCTGACATTCAGATGAGGGTCAGAAACAAGATGTAGTAATAGCGATGCACATACCGTGAGGACATGATTCCATCGGAATCCTGATACCAAACTTCCACAAGCGTAATAGATCAGATATGATAGGACGAAGAAACCGTTGAATTTGATCTGGGTTTTGCTCCTTTGGTCCAGGAAATATACCTGTACACATAAGATTTGATGTACAATATCTATAGATTATCAGTAGATCACACTTATTTGAATCAATGTTGGATGGTCCTTACCGATACTCTGGGGGAAGATTACAAACTGAAAACGACACTGGAGCTGAAGAATGAGATGGTGCAATATTACTGCGGATGTATGAAAACCTACAAGCACAATTTGTTAGCAACTAGAGATACCTGCATGCTCTATATACATACCAGTCCAACCCAAGATTGATGCCAATATGGAGCTCATTGTCTGGACCATTCCTTTTGTGAGGAAGGTTCGAGAAGAACAGTTTACCATTCGGATCCTTGAGTTTGGTGTGGCACATTGCACCATCAAAAATATCAGTGTATTGTCCTGCAATGCGAGGTTTCATGCGCCACACATCCAGTAGTGCTTCTAGGCCAGGTATCTTCAAGAGAGATTTCAGCTGTTCGGAGAGTGGGAGATAAGGATATTTTATCACTGGGGACTTGACTGCTCGTTGGTTACCCCACAGAGTGTGTCCTGGCAGGAAAAGGTCATCAAGGCAGATCAGACAAGTATCCACAGTATGTGGTGAACCTGCAGGAGGGAAGACTTCGCAGCAAGAAGGGCAGACAGGAAGAGTGTAGATGGTCTTGTCCACACCAAGTACCCGATTGCTGGATTGAAACATTATGAAAGGAGTTTCAATGGCGGGTGCAATTGAGAGTAAAACATCAGTGAATTCATGAGTCCTTGATTTTGTAGCCGTGGGAAGTATAAGATGATATCATTATGCTACAGCTGAATATACCTATGTATATGGCAATAAATATTAGTTATCGGTACATAGCCATGAATCTCTGAAAATTCATTTTACCATGAGGAGTTCGCGACAAGATTACAACATTGCGCCGTTGCAGCAATCAATATGCAATAGCATAGTTAAGTTATATTTGTTGACTCATACCATATCCCTTCGTTTATGTTTCAAACTACCAAGTGATATAAGACTTTATCGTGGAAAGAACCGTTAGCACTTGTAACCTAATTTATATTCTTATGAGAGTTTCAACCAGCGAGGTATGATAGTGTAATTAGGTACCGTTTGTTGAGCAACATCATATTACCTCATTTATGTTTGACTTACAAAACTATATAGATTGGTTCAAATATTGCGTGAATTACAATGTCATCCAAGATCATGCACGTGACTATTGTTACAGTAACATGGCATGAGTCCCCTGGCAGCAAGACAGCCCTCTGCCACCGCACGGCTATAGACGATACCGGAGTCTCACCAGCTCTATGACGATAGATGACGACAGATAACGATAGATGATAATAGACGATAAGCGGCAACTGCCGGCTTAGATAAGCGGTCTGGACCGCACGTGACGACACATGACGACATAGGTCTAGAAGACCTATTTATGTTATCAAGATAGAAGGCAAGCCTCGTGCTGCCTCATGTACTGATAGAAGGGTACCGCATGGACCCTATCTACGATAGAAGCCCGCCTCATGGACGCTATCTCTGACTCATGTAGATAAGCAGATTAGAACCCAGCTTTAGGCTGAGCTTAGATACGAAGAGTAGCCTTATATAAGGTCAAAGATTAAAGTAGACGTTCCTTACTTTAATCTTACTAGGTTTACCCTTGAACTCCTTGTCCCGCTAAAGCTACCTGCTCGACATCGACTCGTACCTTCAGTGACGCCTCTCACTGTCTGTAAACCCTGCTATCATCTCAGCGTAACCCCTCGTTAACCACCACGAGCTACGTTCGAGTACGCAACCTTTGCTTGTTTGTAAAGGCCGACGACTCTCAGCACTCGGTACCACTGTCGTGGTTGTCGCTGTTAGATTATCCTAGTTGCACACGACCGTGTGTCGTAACAACTATCACCTTAGCCTCAAATTTTACCTTAGAATTTTCGGACAACCTCAAATCATGTGACCAGCGCAAGTGGTTGAAATTGATTTGTCATTGTTTGTGCAGGACGGAAATTTTCACGCAAGTTCCTTTCAATCCTTCTTTCACCACTACTACCACCACCTCTCAACTCAGCATCTTCGTTCCTCCCATTCGTGGTGGTCCCTCCCTGGCCTTTTCCTTGTGGTACTTCCTTGGCCGTTCGTGGTGGTTCCTCCCTGGCCTTTCCTTATGGTTCCTTCCTGGCCGTTCATGGTGGCCCTTCCTTTCCTCGTGGTTCCTTCCTGGCCATTCATGGTGGTCCGTCCTTTCCTCATGGTTCCTTCCTCTGGCCGTTCATGGTGGTCTGTCATGAGTTCCAAATACAAACCACTATACTTTTCTAAATTCGAAGTCCTTTAAGCGCACAAGTATAGCGCCTGTACCTAAAGATAAACCTAAGAATGTATTTATAGTCAAAGAAGTGCCTATGGCGTCTATTGTAGAATTACCAAATATCCCTGTACCTGAATCATGTGAATTATCAGACGATGACATCATGCCACGCGACACTCTTGGAATGTTCCAGAGTCTTACTGCAGCTGCGGCACATGTTATGACATCATAGTATATATATATAGAATCGTACAATACCTTTAATTATTCTCATTGGTTAGTTAGTTCATACTCAGTTTCGATCTCCGTTTCAATATATGTATATAGGTAGTGTCTTGTAGTCAGTAGTTCTTTAGTTCAAACCTCTTGTATCTCCAAGTGAGCAATCCAAGATGTACCTGCTGCCTATCCTCTGTTGTGATCTTTCTGAGTTTGAGTCCTAGTCTCTGCCCTGCGTTAATTCGTTTAAGGGGTTGTGACATGGTCCTTCCCTTTCCTTTCCTCGTGGCTCCTTCCTGGCCTTTTTTCGTGGTTCCTTGTTGGCCTTTTCTCGTGGTTCCTTGCTGGCCTCGGTCCCTCCTTTCATTCATCTCTCTGCTATCTTTCTCTGTTTTCTTTTTGTCCTGTAACTACATATGTAGTATTTAAATATAAATAAAATTAATTTGCTTCACAAAATGAATGCTGAGGATGAGAATAATTTGGTGCTGGTGACAAAATGGCAGGTTGTTGCAGGCAATCTGTCATGCTGGCACTTTCGGTAGTTCTGTCTAACTTACTCCAGGTAGTATCATTCTGACAGATATCATGTAAATTTTGCAATTAGATAAAGCATTGTAAAGCTTTATATTTTCATGTCAATTATTTGATGCTTCGGAGTTGTGAACCTCCCTTTCGTTATGGCATTTCATAAAATTTTATACGATAATCAGGGACGCATCTTTCCTCTATAAGGCCAAACATAACAATGTGATTGTCGATAGTAAAATTATGCTAGTTCTTGTGATTATGTACTATATATTGTTATATATTGCTATCTACTTTCCTCATGGGTTCACTGATGATACAAGTCAATATCACAAGGAGTGCATTGCATGCAACCCGTGGAAGATGAAACTGGAGGTGAAGCCATGAGACAAGTGCATATATTACTAGCAGATGGTGAGGAAGGTGCGAAAGATCCATGTGGTCTTCTGAGAAGTAGTCGTTGTCAGGAAGGAAGGGATCAGGGTTGTCCTCCCCTGGTTCTGTCTGTATAGGCGCATGGTCTTCTTCTTCATCGGGTCCATCAAAGCATCCATTTCCATCGAAATCCTGTATCCTCTCTTCATCATCAAGAGTAGCTTGTTCTCTCTGCATTTCCTTGACAGTCTTCGCAAGGTGTCATTTGAAAGCACGTTGCCCGGGGTCAATAGGAAGCCTGTGCGCATCATGAGCTGTCAAGGGTCGAGCACCAGCCATCGTTACAGCGCTGTATGCATCAAAATGGTCTATGGCAGCAAGGAGAGCATCCGGGCTGCAGACATTGGGACCAAGGTTGGGTAAGGGGCTGCCTGGTGTTGTAATACCTAAATCTTCATCTGTAAGTGCCGAGTCCAAGATGGCATCATCCAAAGGATCATTAAACTCTGGAGACAAGGGAGGAGGAGGTTCATGTAACAGAACCAAAAATCCTTGAGGAACTGGTCGAACGTCTGCATGAGCCTGTGGGATGTGTTGCCCGACGCGTCGAGTAAAGTGAGCCTGATCAGCAAGAGTTCTTTGGCGTAAATCAGAGTGTTCATGTGAGCGAAAAACATAAGGTGCGACAAGAACACCGTTGCAATTCGAAACTTTGCAGTAGCATCGTACAAGAGGTGCCATGTTGGTTGACAAGCTAGAGGGTCGGAAAGTACTCATACATATGTTTGGTCAGACGCGTTGGTCTTGACATGTCACATGACTTGGACTTGGAAATGCTGCAAAGTGGAAAAATTGGTCATGGCAAGGGGGGGGCTCACCACAGGCGAGCCGAAAAGATTCCAAGGGTTCGCAGGGGGTCCGACTTCCGAAGCCGGAAAACGATCCCAGGGAGTCTGGCGTCTGGCGTCCTGCATCCTATGAGAATGATCGTCCTCAGTTAACTCAGGGAGTCAGTTTCAACATTTCGATGGAGAGCAGCCATTGGCCCGGTCCTATTATTCTAAAGGCCATATCTCCAAGGTGAGAACTCTGAAATTGGTTTATCTTTTGTATTTGCGGTACATACTGACATATTGAATAGTTACATTGATAGCTTTACAAATGTCCCACAATGTTTCGACGGAGAGCAGCCATCGGCCCGGTCCTATTATTCTAAAGGCCATATCTCCAAGGTGAGAACTCTGAAATTGGTTTATCTTTTGTATTTGTGGTACATACTGACATTGAATAGTTACATGATAGCTTTACAAATGCCGCTTACTCGCTACTCGCCAATTCAATCGTTTTCTTCCTCTTTGGGTTCCGTCTTGGCCTTGGCCTTCTCTGGCCTCTCATACAAGTCCTCCGAGTCTGAATCTTCTTCCTCTTTGGGTTCCATTTCAGCCTTGGCCTTCTCTGGCCTCTCGTACAAGTCCTCCGAGTCTGAATCTTCTTGCAGCCTCTGATTCCTCAGTTGTTGGATCTCGACTTTAGCTGACTCCATGGCAGCAATGCGCATGGCCCTCACCACCTTCTGCGTGTCTTTGTAGCTACTCACATTTTTGTAGATGTCTTGAATAACGGTGGGCTGAAAGCCCAAGCGGGTCGCAAAGGAGTTGATCTGGTCGTCGAATCCGACTTGCATGAAGCGCGCAATGTCTGCGGGATGAATCTGGATGTCTGGCCGAACTCTGACAGTGTCGTAGCTGCCGGTGAACACATCAAGCACTTTCTCTGTGTTTGTATGTGTGCTAGTATGTGTGTTAGCTCTCCCTGCAGTAGACTTGCAGGAGGGAATATGGATGTGTGGGGCCATTGAGTATTGAACTACTGTGTAACTAGTAATTAGTATTTCCCTGAATTTACGCGATCGGTGTGCACTCCAATAACGATGTGGTGAATTTGGAATTTCAACCCACCAATCAGAAGTTCAAACAATATTCGTTCAATGGCAGTAGCTCGCGTGCAGAAAATATATGTATAGCAGGGATCACGTCAAGACGCTATAGCATGGTAGTTGTCAAAGGTCAAAGAGGACTCAGAACCCCCTAAAACATGTCTGTGGCTCCACCTCCACCAGTACTACACATGTCAGTATTCGAGCCTAAAGTAGTCCTCAACCTCCTCAAAAACTCGGCGGCCGTCTTGCCTATCGATAAAAATGCCTTTGAGGAAAGCTGGACTGTAAACATAAGTTTTTCTTTTGGCCGTCAGAGACGTCGTCATTGACTCGTCAAATGACGGATTAAACACAGGTTGAAAAACGAGTCAGCATATGGAAAGAGTCCCATAACCATAAGAACCACCTATGTCCAGAGTTTCAGTTGAGGTGGGAGGCCGAGGTCATCGAATACGTGCAGTGCCTATGGGAGAAGAGTCGGCCTCGCTCAAAGAAAATTGAGCCTACACATAAGTTAGGCCTCAATATCCCATTGCTCGGGCCTCGATTCGTGCCCCCGTCTTACATACATATTCAAAAGCACTCGGGACTCGGACATCAAGACATCGAGCCAGTAACACAGTACATCAAACCCTTCAATGTCATTCACCCGTTCTACTACCCACAACTTGCCACCTGTCCTCGATGCGGCTCTGACAAGGAGACCACCTGGGAAGGGTGGACAAGCACAGGGCCGTGCGAACTCCACGGTCTTATCTGCGAAGAGACAGCACTCGGCGCCCAACTCCGATGCAATACATGCAAGGAATCAACAAAGATGAAGAAGGCAACCGACAAAAACATACCTGGAGATGTCGAAGATGTCCAAGTGCATCAACCAGCCAACTTGGAGGGCTACTGTTTTGCAATGACGAGCGCTGCATACTGGAGTTCATGGGAGCACTGGCGGATTCCTCGTGAGTTTCGTGCATTAGATGTCTGGAGCATCCACTCACCAAACAAACAGGCAACATCCCAATCTTTTTCTATCGCTGTGCCCTAACACGTGATCTCTTCGATTTGCTGGTGGAGATGCGCCCATCAACAACCTCTGCAGGGCTGGAAGAAAGAGTCAGATGTGAGTGCATGCAGTAGAAAGACACTCTTACCGTATTCGGTGTGCCGCAAAGAGCTCCACCTGTTGGAACACAAGCGGCGAATGCTTGAATACCTTGAAGTATTTCAGATACAGCCCACCTGCAATGCAAATAGCAGACTTACCGACTATTTCTCTGGTAGTAAGAGCGCTGTGAAGACACTCCAGGCATTCTCAAGCGCCAGCGACCCGCTTGCATATGCTGACAAATCGATTTCGGGTGAGATTATCACAGAAGTCTTCCTAGACTTCTGCGCACGCACAAGGCAAAAGGAGAGTGGAGCATACCTGAAGACTTTATCAGGTTAGTTTACAGAAAGACTCGTTGACCTGCACCAAACCGGTTCGGTGCATGGATGACTAATGCTCTCTCACGAGCCCGATACCCTAGAAATCATTATGAACAATCTTCCTTTACTTTATGGTTCAGACTGCAGTTCAGATAGTATTTTCATTTCTCAGACAGACTCAGATAGGCTGAATATTCTTGTATATTTAATTTTGCGGTAAATTCTGCTTAGTCAGCAATAACAATGACTCAGACTGAATCCCACACATGTCAAGTAACAGTGTAAAATAGTTCTTGCATAATTTGCCTTGTGGGAACTTTCTTAACACTCTAAATACACGGCTCGCGTCATTTCTACGGTCAATAAAGTAACATTATAACAAGACACCAACAAATAACATAATCAGTCTGTTACTTAATATTTGTCACATGATACTAAGTTATATGACTCTAACAGTCAGGTGACCTATGACCCTAAACCAAATCATGACAAAGCAACCTTTTTGAGATGACTAAAGCTTGATGACACAAATTATAAAGCACATGACTACAGTAAATAGTATTGGTACAATCTGACTAAGCCTATTCCCCTTAGAACGTGGGAAATAGTAACACAGCCACCATAATTTATCTATATAAGACCCCACTTTTTGCCAATAAAAAAGATATATAGGGAACTTTTAAGCCCCACAAAATAAATTTGAGTGTGAAGTGTGATCAGTATCAACAACAGTGACAAGAGCTGTTAAGCAACTAACTGAGAGGTCATTGTAAGCAACATCCAGCAATACCTTTAGCTCATCGTCAACAACTGTGAAATATCTTGAGCTCACTGTGCTCAACAGTGAGCAAACTTTTTCTTTGATTTTCTACTGGTGAACCTCTAGTCTCTTTCTTTTCTTTTCTTTTCTTTTCTTTTCTGTCTTCTTTCTCTCTTTCTTTTTCTGTTTCTTTGTTTGTTTGTTTCTTTTCATTTGTCTCTTTTTCTGTTCAGTTCATTCACGTCTCAGTGTTATTGTCTGAATTTGTTTCAAGATCTTTGTGTTGTCTTTACGTCCATCTAAGCACCGGCTTAGTGGGAAGACTTCAGAAGTTGATAGTGACGCTTGACCTCACTCATCTGAGTAGTGATACTGAGCCAGGGTTTTCTTTGTCTGCTAGACTTTAGTTGTTGAATAGGGGACTTGGTACTGAAATCCAAGGACGTCCGTTCCTGATTCTGTTTAATACTCATCGTGAGTTCCTTGGCAGCAGGTTCAATAGTGAACTAAGAGTTCTACTGATCACTGATTAGTCCTGACCTTTGATTCTACCTGTTTGTGCTGAGGGGGTGATTGCTATAATTTCGCACAACTTTCTGTAGTAAATTTATTACAAGAAGCATTGTTACTGAAGGAAGGGTTTCCCTTATCAATCTATTTCTTTTTTCAGTACCATACTGTTGGGCTGACTTTTCTCTGTTCTCTAAACACTGCCATACCATTGGAGTGAATCAATTTCTTTTTGTCATCACCATACCGTTGGGCTGACTACATTCTGTTTATTTTATTTTCTATTGCGTCCATACTGTTGGATTGACTGGTATTGCTACTGACCTCACAGGAAGTATTTTTGTCTGAACATAGCTTGGGGAAGTGTAAACAGCCACCCACGAACAACCACGTTATCAGTCATTGGTATTTGTCTGAATCACTGACCGTGGAGATTTTTGATTTTGTAGGTGTTTATCTATAGATCATCTATCTAAGAAGACACGCACTCAAATCTTTCTGGGTTTAGCGCGTTGCATGGGGGGTGGGGGGTCGTTATCATAATGGCCCCATAGTTTCAATAGCTGCTCCGCTTGGGCAGCCAGAGGAGTATCCATGGACCTCGTTGGGCGAGGCTCTTCCCGCCTCCATCTTCCCCATGTGTGGGGGTGCTCTCCCCGTAGTTCATTAACCTTTCGTGCATACCATTCTGCCAGGCAGAACTTCGGGTCCAGCAACTTACGGGTGGGCACCGTTACTTCATGCTCCCATCTATTTTCTTTATCCATGATGACATGTTCTTTTTCAGACACGCTATAGATGAAGAACCTCTCGGTATCAGCGGGCAGCCATGGCCTCCGTTCCCAAAGGTAAAATCCCCCTTCTAGTACGTATTTGGCTCGCATCGCCAATGGTTCGCCCATGGCATTGATCTTCGTGCCTCTAGAGGCCCAGTCTTCCTTCCCCGCGGGTCCATCATGCAAGGCGGTTGGCCTGCGTCCACATGGCAGGGGTATTGCTGGCTCCTCCGAGTCGCTAACCCAATCCAATTCGTCCCCGGAGTCAAAGTCTCATGCCAGAAGTCCATTGCAGCGCATGACAGATCTGTGGCCCCGTTGGAGGTCACGTTCTCATTCTGGTGAGTTACTCTATCCGCTTCGCTTAGGTCCACCTGTATGCTAAAGTTTTGCACGCCAGGGGGAGCATTGTTGGCCCCGGACCGCTTGACAGTGGTACGGTCTGGGCAGTTTCTAGAGATGTGCCCTGGCTGATGGCACACATACACAGCCCCTCCGCCGCATGTCTTTCTTTCTCGGCCTGACTCAGATGGTCAGGTTTTCTCTCTGGAGGTGAGCTTTTTCCTGGTCCGTTATTCCTCCTCTGACCTCGATTCTGTCCGTTTTCGACAGCGCCGTTTCTCCTCCGGGACCCTCCATCAGTTTTATGCGAGTTTCAGTTCTCTTTGTCCCTGTTTCGCTGCCGTCCTTCTTCCCGGCGATTGGTGTTATTGCCACCTCCATTCATTCCTCCGGCACTTGGGGAAGGCTTTCCTGTGGTCTTGCCGGTGGGTAGGCACCGAGTGAGCTATTTCTATTATTTCTGCCGTGTTTCTAACTTCGTGAAAACTCGACAACTCAGGGTTTAATTCCTTTTTCCAGAGTTTGGCCTGGATGCTGGGGTTTAGCCCAGTCCAGAATCGAGAGACCTTCTGCCGGTCTTCCACATCCCCAATCATGTTCCAGAGTTCACTCAGCTCATAGATACTCTCGCACTGTCTTCTAGTTCTGGTAACATTTATTCAATTTGGCTCTTTGCTCCATTCTAAAGTTTACAGGAAACAATAATTGAAGAGCTCGGTAAAGAAGTCTCTGAGCCTCCAACGGTATGGGTCCCCAGACACTTCCCTTACATAGAACTCACACGCTCTTCCCTTCAGGTAATGGGCCAGGATGAAGACACGCCGTTTGCGTTCGACTTGCCCATCCTTGACGTATGCTGTTCCTTCAGTGAGGAACTGGTGGTAGGCTCTTCAGTCAGGTGAGCCGTCATAGTTGACCGGTGGAATTGGTTTAAGTGTGTTCTTTTTCTTAGACTGGTTTCGACGCTTCCTGGCTCTACGTCGTCGGGAGGTGCTTCCTCCACTCGAGCTAGACTCGAGCCGTCGAGACGTGCTGGAGGACTCGTCCGAAGAACTGGGGCTGAAGTCGCTTGAGTCCTCGTCATCTGGGTCCCTCCGACCTTTCTTGATACATTTTCCCTTTTTGTCTTTGTTTCATCTGGATGACTTATCCAGACGTCCTAAGGCTTGGCCAATGTAGCTTTTCGGCGCCACCTGCCTGACCGGATCCATGCCTTCTCCCTTTCCCTTGGGTCCGATCTATCTAGCGCCTGGTCGACTAGAGCTCCCACTGGATCTCTGTTTCGACCAGAGGTTCTTATTTTACCTCTTTTCTTTTTCGGCGAGATGTCCAACGTCTCTTGGTCACTCTCGGTTGCTCGCAGGTAGTGAGTTCATTTGTTCCTTATTCTTGGAGGCGCGCCTCTAACGTTTCTGAACTCTTTCTTCTGCAGCTCTGACTGCCGTCTCGGCCTCTGCCCTAGAGACCATGGCATCATCCAGGATCTCGCGCTGCTCCCGGTGGTGGGTTTCCTT